>NC_088332.1:17967500-18155000 GCF_036884655.1 Musa acuminata AAA Group | reverse complement strand
TCCTCTCCTGCAGCCTATTGCCCAATCGGCCAGTTGACTTCGCAACTCCGATATCCTTGGCACAATACCCGCTCTTTTTGGCCCGATGCCCGAGTCCACGGCCCGAAGCCTTCTGTCGATACGTCGACCGATCCACCGACCCGACGTCCAATCTTCTGACATGTTCCTTCGGCACAACATGATTTTCCTGCTTTAATTGTCTCATCCTGATCGAAGCATCCTGCGTCACTCAAAACACAGATTAAATCATAAACATATATCAAGTGGTTTCATCATCAAAATACGAGATTCAACAATCTCCCCCTTTTTGATGATGACAACTACTTGATGACGGAGTTAACCTTAACTCCCGGAATTTAAACAAACCCCCCCTATCAATATGCCATATTGATAGAATCTTGAATTCAAACTGATTTCAAGTCATTGCAATATTCATCATGAATACTTGCAACACATCATCATGAACTTATGCATAAACTTATGCATAACATGTCATGTCATCAACATACTTCTCCCCCTTTGTCATCAACAAAAAGGAGAAGTACCACAATCAAGTGTTTGTGATATTGGTTCAACTCATTGCATGAAAAACACAATATCAAGTTTTATCATCATGCAAGTTTGCTATCATCAAATATCAACATGTAAAATTGCGATGTAAGCTTTTGATATCATAACGCAAACATTTCAGTGTTTATCAATTGTAGCATTTCATCACATGGTAAGATATCAACGCGTAAAATTACGATACAAGTTCTTGATATCTTAACGCATGATGCAAACATGGCATAATGCAAGTTTGGCAATCATAGCATCAATTCATATATCTCTTGATGATGCATTGCAAATATGGCAATCATATCAATTCATATATCTCTTGATATAGCATCAGTGTTCATAGCATCAATTCATATATTTCTCCCCCTTTGTCATCAACAAAATGGAGAACTATATAAGCAAATTTTAAGCATAAGTGCTTGTAATTATTCATGTCATAACTAGGTTCATGTCATTTTCCAACAGTGAGTGATAGGATATCAATTATACAAACATCTCACGGAAAATATGACATGGAGATAGCTTTGAAAAATTTCTTCCTTTTTTTATCTGTTATTATCTTTTTGCATGAAGGAGGAAGACTATTTGTGATACATGCTATTTGTGAGTTTACTTCGAGTGAAGTTAGAATCGATGAGAGATTAAATCATGCTTCATTTTTACAAGGATCAAGATATATATGTGAAACAAATCCTTGCAAGTAAAAACACTTTCATCCATATCCATTTCTCAAAAAAAAATATTTTTCACATGATATGTGTATGAGAGATGTATTTGCTAGTTGATTACATATGTCAAAAATCAATGATATGAACTAAACTTGATATGACATATGCTTGTTAAGTTCGGAAGAGAGTAAACTTGATATGTTAGGATCAAGAGAATCCGAAATTGAAATTTGACTCTTTCTTGCATTCGGACAAGGTTTTGCTATAGATATTCAATTACAATCATGAAGGTAAAGCATGCTTGTTATCATGGAAGTTTTGTATTCAAGCACATAATTTCCAACATGTAATTGTGTAAAATCATTATGTCAATCAAGTGATTTCATCATTCAATCAAGAAAGTTTAAAAAATAATTTTAACACGTTGAATCATTAGGACGTATTTTTGCAATAGTTTTTCAAATATAATCATGAAGATAAGGCATACTCATCATCATGGTAGTACGATGGCAAGTTTACAATTTTAAGACACGCAAGCTAGTAATTTTGAGATGTTCAAGAAAGCAACTCTTGCTTCTTGAAATATAAGTTTTGCTACATGTGCAAGTTAACTTTTTGCTTCTGCAAGATATCATTCCTTGGTGATGTTCAATATAGCAAGTTCTACATCATGCAAGCTAGTGAATCTTATAACATTTTAGAATATGCATAATCACCAAAGCATCATAAATTTTAATGATGTGCAAAATTACAATTTTTGCATGTTTGCATTTGTGCATCTTGAGATTTGTAAGATAGCACTTCTTGATGATGTTCAAGATAGCAATTCCTTTTCTTTTGAATTATTTGAGCTAGCAAATTAGCTTTCAAGCATGTTTTGCTCCCCCTTTGTCATTGTCAAAAAAAAAGGGAAGACCCTTTCCGTTAATTTCTAAATTATGACAAAGGTAAATAGCATTGATAAAAATTCAAGTCTTGAATATCAAAACAATTATTTTATCATGAATATTTCATCATTGCATGCATCATTATCATCATATATATTTTTAAAACATATAAACTCATTATTATATGATTCCCAATCATCATTCCTATTATTTCAATCATTGTTTCAATCATCTTTATAGCTTATCATGCACAATATGTCAAATCATCTAACATGATACAAACATTTATTTTCAAAGTATTTATCACTATATTCATATATGATAATAAAGTGTTCATGATACTGAACATTAAATCAATATTTTTTAAGTATTTATCACTTCATTTTGATCATGATATCAAACATTCATCATTTAGAGCATTCATGACATTAAATCAACATTTATAATACTTCATTTTAGCAACAACTCATAGCATTTTAAATCATGATTCACATCATATGCAATACATCACATCATAATTAAAAAGCTCAAGTATTGTGTGCATCATTGCAAATCATAAATGTTTCATATCATGATGGTATCAATTTTGTTAAATTATGTCCTACCATGCACGATCATAACTTTTCATTTGTATACATCAAAATAAATTAATGAATATTTCATGTATTCATATCATCAAATAAGGAATATCAAGAAGAAAATAATTGGGTGATGAGATAAACCTTTCATGAATAGAAAGAATTGCATAAAAATCATATCATGAATACAAGGAATACAGGTCACAATCATTCAAGAGAAAATTCATTCAATTTGACAAATCATGATCATGATTTTGATAAAACTCATTTCAAATTTAAATCATCAAAATCATTTTTATGGCTCACAAAATTTATAACATAAATAGATTCATGATTTCATTGATAATATATTTTCCCCATTTTTTAAGTGTTTCATCTTAAGTGATCGTTTTCATGTTAGCATGCCGTTTCATTTATGTCAAATCAAAACATGCATCAATTTTTAAAGCCACTGTTATTATCATGAAAATCGATAATCCATTATCAAAAATCATCATACATAATTTCAAAAATATATACTCATTAATCATAACTTCAAATTAAACATGATTTAATATACTCAAAATCGACAAATAACAATGGACATCACCATGATACACATTATTACTTCTTAACCATGATTTCATATTTTCAATCAAAATCATTTTATTTGTTTATCATAAAATATGTAATATTATCATTTTCGAAATTACTAGCATGATCATAATTTTTTTTTTAACATTAATTCTAAACTAAAAAAGAAAATACATCATGAGAGCATCAAGTAATTTCAAAATAATTCAAGAGAGTTGAGTTACTCACCTTGTAGTCGAAGCCCGTCAAGGCCCAATTCGTCGTTTCACCTTTGGAAGTTATTGATTCATCCTTGGTTGCCTTCCTCTTCTTTGGCCTCTTCCTTCGTTTAAGTTCATTGTCTATTTTAGATTTTTGTTTAATAAACTTATTAAGATTTAGTGTTCGAAGTTCAAGTTTATCATTGTCCTCATCACTTGAGTCATCGCTCAAGTGGTATTCATTTGTCCGGAGTTCCAAATCCTTCCTGTTCTTTGGAAAATGACTTTGTTCATCATGTTCAACATGTGCATTGTGCACTATTTCATATGTCATCAACGAACCAATTAGTTCTTCAAGTGGTAAGTTATTTAGGTTTTTAGCTTCTTGTATTGCAGTTACTTTTGAATCCCACTTCTTAGAAAGAGAACGCAAAATCTTGTTTATGAGTTCAAAATTCGAAAAACATTTTCCAAGAGCTCTTAAACTATTGACGACATCCGTGAAACGGGTGTACATGTCGCCTATAGTCTCGCTTGGTTGCATTCGAAAAATCTCAAAATCATGCAATAAAATGTTAACTTTCGAGTCTTTGACTCTACTAGTTCCCTTGTGCGTGATTTCAAGTGTTCGCCAAATGTCAAAAGCCGTTTCGCACGTAGAAATCCGATTGAACTCATTTTTGTCCAAAGCGCAAAATAAGGCATTCATAGCCTTTGCGTTTAAAGAAAAATACTTCTTCTCCAAATCCGACCATTCGTTCATTGGTTTAGAGGGAAGTTGAAAATCATTTTCAACGATGTTCCATAAATCCAAATTCATAGAAATCAAGAAAACTCTCATTCGAGTTTTCCAATAAGTGTAGTCCAATCCGTTAAACAACGGTGGACGAAAAACCGATAAACCCTCTTGAAAGCCATGAAGAGCCATTTCTCTCGGGTGTAAATCTGAAATGAGAAATACCAGGCTCTGATACCAATTGTTAGGATCAAGAGCACTAAGAGGGGGGGGGGTGAATTAGTGCAGCGGAAAACCTTCTGCGATTAAAATCGAAAACTGCTTTCGTTCGATAGAAGTGATTTTGGTAAGAAAGCTGATTCGTAAATCACTTCAACTTTTGACTAGGAGAGATGCAGCAAAGATATGAACGCAGTTTGCAGTTATGATGGAAATCAGAATATAAGCGCAAACTGAAATACGACGTTCGTACGATAAAAGCGATTTCGGTATAAAAGCTGATTCGTAAACCACTTTAACTTGAGATAAGGCGAGATGCAGTTAAAGCAAAGATATAAAGGTAGTTTGTAGTTATAATGGAAATCAGAACGTAAGCGCAAACTGAAATACAACGTTCGTACGATAAAATTGATTTACGTTTTAAATCCCGATTCGGAAAGCACTGAACTTTGAAACACGTTCGTAAAAACACAAAAGGCAGTAAGCTATTGAGGAGGTTTGTAGTAAAGATAAGATGCTCAAAGTAAATGCAAACCGAGATTTAGAGTGGTTCGGTCAATCTTGACCTACTCCACTTTTGGCTTCCTCCACCGACGAGGTCACCGACGTCAACTAGAGGCCTTCCTTCAATAGGCGAAGGCCAACCACCCTTTTACAGTTTCACTCCTTTTGACGGGCTTAGGAGACAACCCTTACAGAATTTTCTCTCCTCTCTTTACAACTCAGAACTTGGAAGAAAAGAGGGAGAAGAACTTTTGGCCTTTACAACAATTTTGAGCTCTAAGAATCACAGAAAAGGATCAAGATTTCAGTGTAAGTTCATGCCCTTTCAGTGCTGAATGGGTGGGGTATTTATAGGCCCCAACCCGGTTCAAATTTGGAGCTCAAAATTGTCAATTCTCGGAATTCCGGGATTAGGCGGTTGCACCTCCTGACTGGAGCGGTTGCACCGCCTGGCAGAGCTCGAAGACTAAGCCTCTGGGTGGTGCTACCTCCTGTCAGGGGCGGTTGCACCTCCTGACAGAGCTCGAAGACCAAGTTCAGGCGGTTGCACCTCCTAACTGAGGCAGTTGCACCGCCTAGCAGAGCTCGAAGACTGAGCTCAGGCGGTGCCACCTCTTGTCAGGGGAGGTTGCACCGCCTAGTCTCGCTCGGAGACTGAGCCCCAGGCAGTGCCACCGCTTGGCTGGAGCAGTTGCACCTCCTAGTCTCGCTCAGAGACTAAGCCCAGGCGGTGCAACCTCCTGCCTGTTAGGATCGGAGCGGCACTAAGAGGGGGGGGTGAATTAGTGCAGCAGCTTAAAACGTTGGTTTCGACAAATCTTTCGTACGATAAAAATCAGAATCGGAAGTGCTTAACTTGAAAGCATATTCGCAAAGTTGTGCAGTAAATGTAATGAGGAAATAAAGCAAGTAAGAGGGTTTGCAGTAATGTAAATAGCAGTAATGAAATGCAAACCAAAGATTACGTCGTTTTTAAAGTGGTTCGGTCAAGTGACCTACATCCACTTGCGAGGCCCCTCTTCGATGAGGCTCTCACCTTCCACTAGCAAATCTCTTGAAAGGGAAGGGTAAATACCCCTCTTACAACTTTTACAAGCGGTTCACTCTCTTACAGATTTTCAGCAAGAAAGAAGGAGGTGAACACTAGCAAATTGAAAACAAGAAAGGCAAAGACACTTCTAAGACTTTTCTCTCAATCACTTGCTGCTCAAAGAGTTGTATTCTCAGTTGAGACTTGAGGGGTATTTATAGGCCTCAAGAGGATTCAAATTTGGGCTCCAAAAATTTGAATTCTCTTATGTTCCCGATGCTGGCGGTGCCACCGCCCAGCCAAGCGGTGCCACCGCCCAGCGCTCGGGTGCTGGACGGTGCAACCGCCCAGCCCAGGAGGTGTCACCGCCCAGCTCTCGGGTGCTGGGCGGTGCCACCGCCTAGCCTAGGCGGTGCCACCGCCTAGGCCAATTCAGCTCACTGGTTGGGCTCCAAACTTGGCCCAAACCAGTCCGAACTCGGGCCCAATTGGCCCCTACTTGGGTTATAGGATTAACACCTAATCCTAACCTTAATTAATGTGCTAATTATGATTTTAAAGATATTTTCTAAGCTATTACAAAGTCCGTAAGTCAAGACTTCTTCCGGCGAGCTTCCGGCGAACTTTCGACGGTCTTCCGATAAACTCTCGGAAACCATTCTGCGGACTCCCGGCAAGCTCCTAGACTTCACGATTTGATCTTGGCGAGTTCCAACGAGCTTCTTCGGTAAGCTCCGATCTTTCTCGGTGAGCTCCGCGAACTTCCAACGAACCTTCCGGCGAGCTTCCGAAAAACCCTTCGGCAAGCTCCCTACTCATTCTAGGCTAGTTCCGGCAGCATTCCCGACAAACCTTCGGACTTCCGTCGAACTCTCGAACTCCCAACGAATCCTTCGCGCTTGACTCCAGCACTTTGTTTCGCTTTATGTCTTCATCGTTATCGTAGTTAATCCTGCACACACAAACCAAAAACTCAACTCCGATCTAGACAGTTATTACAACGCGAATTGACATTCTGTTGCCCGGCACGTCATTGGTTGGCGCTTCGTCCGATTCTTCGGTGCATCATCCTCTCTTGCGGCTTGTTGCCCAATCGGTGGTTGACCTCCGCAACCCCGATATCCTTGGCGCAATTTCGCTCTCCTTGGCCCGATGCCCGACATCCGAAGCATTCAGCCATCCAATATCCTGACGTGATCTCTTCCGGCGCAACGTCAATTCCTCCTGCGTCAACTGTCTAAACCTGATCGAGTAGACCTGCATCGCTCAAAATGCAGTTTAAATCATAAACACATATCAAGTGGTTTCATCATCAAAATATAAGATTCAACAATCTCCCCCTTTTTGATGATGACAACCACTTGATGATGGAGTTAACCTTAACTTTCGGAGTTTAAACAAACTCCCCCTATCAATATGCCATATTGATAGAACCTTGAATTCAAACTGAATTCAAGTCATTGCAATATTCATCATGAATACTTGCAACACGTCATTATGAACTCATGCATAGACTTATGCATATCATGTCATCAACATACTTCTCCCCCTTTGTCATCAACAAAAAGGAGAAGTACAACTATTTTTTGTGTTTGAAATATAAGTTCAACTCATTGCATGAAAATCATAATATTAAGTTTTATCATCATGCAGTTTTGAAGCTAGAAACTTTAGCAAGTAATGCATCATGCTTAAGACATTCAAGCTATCAAGTTTTAGATATGCAAGTTTTACAGCATACAAGATAGCACTTTTGGTAATGTTCAAGATAGTAAGTTCTACATCATGCAGGCTAGCAATATTGAGATGTTCAAGAAAGCAACTCTTGCTTCTTGAAATATGTAAATTTGTCAAGTTTTGCTAGATGTGCAAGTTAGCATTTTTGCCTCTTAAGATAGGAAAGATAGCACATTTGCTTCTTTTGAGATAGCAACTTTTTGCTTCTCTTTAAACTACAAGCTAGCAATTTTTACGATATGTAAGTTTCACAATATACAAGCTAGCAAAAATTTCGAAAACAAATGCAAGATAGATTTCTTGTGTAAGCTCATAATTCTTGCTTCCTATTGCAATGTGCAAGTTGCAAGTTTTGCTTCTTGAGATAGGCAAGATAGCACCTTTGCAATTTTTGTTTCTTAAGATAGGCAAGCTTGTGATGTTCAAAATAACAAGCTCTTTCTTCTAGAAGTGCCATTTTTGCTTTCTTTGCAAAGTATAAGCTAGCAAAATATTTGAAAAAGTGATCAAGTTTTGCAACATACAAGCTAGCAAAAATTCCAAACTAGCAAGAGATAATGTTTTACATGAGGTAAGCAAACAATTTGGCAAATGTTACATTTGCACCTTCTCTTTTGAGAAGTGCAATTTTTGCTTTCATCTTGAATTGTGCAAGCTAGTTAGTTTGCCTCTTTTCATGATGTCCACGCTAGAAATTCTTGCTCCCCCTTTGTCATTGTCAAAAAGAAGGGAAGACCCTTATATCAATTTTCATATTATGACAAAAGTATGTATCATTCTTATTTGTGCATCATTATATATTCAAATTAAAACATACACAATTTCAATAACCTTATTTTTCATGCACGATACCGAAAAATAAATCAATCATCATTAATAAGCATATCATACATGATACTCAAACATTAAAATTTTTAAGCATTTATCAACATGTTGATCATGATACCAAACATTCATCATTTAAAGCATTCATGATACACATCATATGCAATAAATACATCATGTACATCATTATCATAAGTATTGCATACATCATTTTAACTTTATGAATATTTCATCATTGCATGCATTATACCAAAATATTTCAAGCCATGCAAGCCATAAATACAAAGAAATCATGTCATGAAAGATAAAATCATTTGAATACCAAAAGACATAATTCATATAGTAAATATCTTCTTTAAATAGAATATCAAGAAAAATCATAGGAGTACAAAGAAGAGATCTTGTTTTAAAAGAAAAATCAAGAAAAATCATGATTCATTTAGAAAATCTCCTCTCAAGAGAATATCAAGTAAAATCGTAGAAGATCGATTAATGAGAAATTTTGATTTATAATAAAATCTCATGTGTCGAATGTCGAGAAATCAAAATGATGATTTATATAAAAAATATCACAAGTTATATTCAAGAGAAAAATCATCATTCATTTTCAACTTATTCAATTTGTCACATCAATATTTCTTAGATATGCAAGATACCAAAACATGGTTTTAAATCTTTAACATATAACATGCATAAATTGAAAGGAGAAGGGAAGAATTCAAATGTATAAAGATTTCAACCATCTCATAAACAAATGTAAGACCAAGTCATGAATCCAAAATTCCATGAATCAAAATGATCATCAAAGGTAATCTCATGTTATTCCAAGAAATCAATATTATGATTTTGATAAAACTCATTTCAAATTTAAATCATCAAAATCGTCAAAATATCAACATTACTTTCAAGAGATTCAAAATGGTATACATAGATTTATCATAATAAACATCAAGATCAATAGGATAGAGAAAAATAAATTTTCAAGGAAAAAATATTTTCCTCTTTTTAGTTGTTTCAATTCATATGATTTTATTTCACTTATACCAAATAAAAACATGTATAATGTTTAAAACCGAAAGTGTAAGATTTATTACAACAAAGATTAATAAGTCACTTTCATTATGGTAAAAATCAATAATCCATAAATCACAAGATTCATATGCATAATTTTGAAATTTATTAAGCATGATCATTATGCATGACACTAAAACATGGTTTCAAAATGTTTAATATTTTCATTACATCATTATGCAATGGTTTCATTGAACATAATTTTGAATGATTCTTATAGATAACTAAAACTTCTTTAGTTTTAATTTATGTGATTGATTTTATATTAGCATGCTCAAGTTTTGTTCTTATGTCAAAAACATACATCATGTTTGAAAACCAAAGACAAGGTTTAAAAAAAATATCATCAAGCCTTCCATATAAAAACCATGCATCATCATTGAAAGTTAATATGGAAATCATCAAAATACACATTCTTGCTTCTCAAGCACATATATATGATTATTTAAATCTAACATTTTATTCTATTAACATAAAACATACAATTTTCAAGAAAAATAATTATTCAAAAGAAAAGAGAAAATGCATCATGGAAAACATCAAGTAATTTCAAAATAATTCAAGAGAGTTGAGTTACTTACCTCGTAGTCGAAGCCCGTCAAAGCCCAATTTGCCGTTTCACCTTTGGAAGTTCTTGATTCATCCTTGGGTGCCTTCCTTTTCTTTGGCCTCTTTCTCCATTCAAGTTTATTGTTTATTTTAGATTTTTGTTTAATAAACTTATTAAGATTTAGTGTTCGAAGTTCAAGTTCATCATTGTCCTCATCACTTGAGTCATCGCTCAAGTGGTATTCATTTGTCCGGAGTTCCAAATCCTTCCTGTTCTTTGGAAGGTGGTTCAAGTGTTCATTGTGTTCATCATGTGCATTGCGCACCATTTCATATGTCATCAATGAGCCGATAAGTTCTTCAAGTGGAAAAATATTTAAATCTTTTGTTTCTTGTATTGTCATTACTTTTGATTCCTAAGCTTTAGAAAGTGATCGTAAAACTTTACTAACAAGTTCAAAATTCGAGAAACATTTGCCAAGAGCTTGTAAACCATTGACGACATCCGTAAAACGGGTGTACATGTCAACAATGGTTTCGCTCGGCTTCATTCGAAAAAGCTCGAAATCATGTATTAAAATGTTAACTTTCGAGTCTTTGACTCTACTAGTTCCCTCGTGCATGATTTCAAGTGTTCGCCAAATATCGAAAGCCGTTTCGCACGTAGAAATCCGATTGAACTCATTTTTGTCCAAAGCACAAAATAAGGCATTCAAAGCCTTTGCGTTTAAAGAAAAATATTTCTTCTCCAAATCCGACCATTCGTTCATCGGTTTAGAGGGAAGTTGAAAACTGTTTTCAACGATATTCCATAAATCCAAATTCATAGAAATCAAGAAAACTCTCATTCGAGTTTTCCAATAAGTGTAGTCCAATCCGTTAAACAACGGTGGACGAAAAATCGATAAGCCCTCTTGAAAGCTATGAAGAGCCATTTCTCTCGGGTGTAAATCCGAAATGAGAAATACCGGGCTCTGATACCAATTGTTAGGATCGGAGCGGCACTAAGAGGGGGGGGTGAATTAGTGCAGCGGCTTAAAACGTTGGTTTCGACAAATCTTTCGTACGATAAAAATCGGAATCGGAAGTGCTTAACTTGAAAGCATATTCGCAAAGTTGTGCAGTAAATGTAATGAGGAAATAAAGCAAGTAAGAGGGTTTGCAGTAATGTAAATGTTAGGATCGAGAGCATTAAGAGGGGGGGGGTGAATTAGTGCAGCGGAAATCTTTCAGCGATTAAAAACGAAAGCTGCGTTCGTTCGATAAAAACTATTTTGATGCAAAAGCCGATTCTAAGAATACTTATGATTAAGTGCAGTTTACATCTAAACACAGTTTACGTCTAAGCGCAGTTTACGCAGTTTGCATCTAAATGCAGTTTGCGTCTAAATGCAGATTGCGTCTAAGCGCAGTTTGCGTCTAAGCGCAGTTTGCGTCTAAGATCAGATTGCGTCTAAGCGCAGTTTGCGTCTAAGTGCAGTTTGCGTCTAAACGCAGTTTTACGTCTAAACGCAGTTTTACGTCTAAACGTAGTTTTACGTCTAAACGCAGTTTGCGTCTAAACGCAGTTTTACGTCTAAACATAGTTTTACGTTTAAAAGTAGTTTACGTCTAAAACACAGTTTTACGTCTAAACACAGTTTGCGCAGTTTACGTCAAAAACACAGTTTTACGTCTAAACACAATTTGCGCAGTTTATGTCTAAACGCAATTTTAAAGGGATCTGAACTTAGAAACTTCATTCGTAAAAGCGCAGAAGACAGTTTTGCAGAATCAAAACGTAAACGTAAACTGTAATGTATGAAAACACCGATTTACGTCTGAATTCAGATTCGGAAAGATCAGCACTTAGAAACTTGTTCGTAAAGGCGCAGAGAGCAGTAGCTATGTAGGAGGTTTGCAGTAATGATAAAGTGCTCAAAATAAACGCAAACCAGAGATTTAGAGTGGTTCGGTCAGTCTTGACCTACTCCACTTTTGGCTTCCTCCACCGACGAGGTCACCGACGTCAACTAGAGGCCTTCCTTCAATAGGCGAAGGCCAACTGCCCTTTTACAAATTCACTCCTTTTGATGGGCTCAGGAGACAACCCTTACAGGACCTTTCTCTCCTCTCTTTACAACTCAAAACTTGAAGAATAGAAAGAGGAGAACTTTAGGACTTTACACAAATTTGAGCTCTTAGAATCACAGAAAAGATCAAGTATTCGGTGTAGGTCTGTATCTTTTCAGTGCTGAATGGGTGGGGTATTTATAGGCCCCAACCCAATTCAAATTTGGAGCTCAAAACGATCAAATCCCGGAATTCCGGGATCAGGCGGTTGCACCTCCTGACTGGAGAGGTTGCACCGCCTGGCAGAGCTCGAAGACTAGGCCCAGGCGGTTGCACCTCTGTGTCAGGGGCGGTTGCACCGCCTGAGTCTGGCTAGGAGACTGAGCCCCAGGCGGTGCCACCTCTTGACTGAGGCGGTTGCACCTCTCTGCCAGAGCTCGAAGACCGAGCTCAGGCGGTGCCACCTCTCTATCAGGGAGGTTGCACTGCCCAGTCTAGCTCGAAGACTGAGCTCAGGCGGTGCCACCTCCTGGCTGGGGCGGTTGCACCGCCCAGTCTTGCTGGGAGACTTAGCCCAGGCGGTGCCACCTCTTGGCCTAGGCGGTTGCACCTCCTGGTGCAATCAGGGTCCGAATGGTTAGCTCCATTCGGCCCAATTTCAGTCTTTCAGGGGCCCAATTGCCCCAAGATTAAGCTAATGGGATCACCTCCCATTTTCCAACTTAATCAACGTGCTAACTATGATTAGATCTAAGACAATTTCTGCAGCTTTGCTTTGGTGCGTCAATCGCTTCTTCCGGTGAGTTTCCGGCGAACTTCCGTCGATCATCCGATGAACCTTCGGTGATGCTCCTGCGGACTTCCGGCAAACTCTTGGACTTTGCGATGATCCACTTGGCGAGTTTCGACTAGCTTCGTTTGGCAAGCTTCTGGACTTCTCGGATCTGTTCTCGCAGAACCTCCGACGACCGTCCGAACTTCCGTCGAACTCTCGAACTCTGAACGTGATCATGAACTTGACTCCGGCGCAACTCCTGCTGCTTGTCTAACTTTCATCGTAGTTAATCCTGCACACTCAAAACAAAAACTTCGATCGAGACAATTAATCCTAAGCAATTAACCAAGTTGTCCGGCATGTCATTGGTCCCTCGACGCTTCGTCCGATTCTTCGGCGCATCGTCCTTTCCTGCAGCCTATTGCCCAATCGGCCAGTTGACTCCGCAACTCCGATATCCTTGGCACAATACCCGCTCTTCTTGGCCCGATGCCCGAGTCCACGGCCCGAAGCCTTCTGTCGATACGTCGACCGATCCACCGGCCCGACGTCCAATCTTCTGACATATTCCTCCGGCACAACATGATGTTCTTGCTTTAATTGTCTCATCCTGATCGAAGCACCCTGCGTCACTCAAGACGTAGATTAAATCATAAACATATATCAAGTAGTTTCATCATCAAAATACGAGATTCAACAATAAATAGCAGTAATGAAATGCAAACCAGAGATTACGCCGTTTTTAAAGTGGTTCGGTCAAGTGACCTACATCCACTTGCGAGGCCCCTCTTCGATGAGGCTCTCACCTTCCACTAGCAAATCTCTTGAAAGGGAAGGGTAAATACCCCTCTTACAACTTTTACAAGCGGTTCACTCTCTTACAGATTTTCAGCAAGAAAGAAGGAGGCGAACACTAGCAAATTGAAAACAAGAAAGGCAAAGACTCTTCTAAGACTTTTCTCTCAATCACTTGCTGCTCAAAGAGTTGTATTCTCAGCTGAGACTTGAGGGGTATTTATAGGCCTCAAGAGGATTCAAATTTGGGCTCCAAAAATTTGAATTCTCTTATGTTCCCGATGCTGACGGTGCCACCGCCCAGCGCTCGGGTGCTGGACGGTGCAACCGCCCAGCCCAGGAGGTGTCACCGCCCAGCTCTCAGGTGCTGGGTGGTGCCACCGCCTAGGCCAATTCAGCCCACTGGTTGGGCTCCAAACTTGGCCCAAACCAGTCCGAACTCGGGCCCAATTGGCCCCTACTTGGGTTATAGGATTAACACCTAATCCTAACCTTAATTAACGTGCTAATTATGATTTTAAAGATATTTTCTAAGCTATTACAAAGTCCGTAAGTCAAGACTTCTTCCGGCGAGCTTCCGGTGAACTTTCGACGGTCTTCCGATAAACTCTCGGAAACCATTCTGCGGACTCCCGGCAAGCTTCTAGTATTCACGATTTGATCTTGGCGAGTTCCAACGAGCTTCTTCGGTAAGCTCCGATCTTTCTCGGTGAGCTCCACGAACTTCCAACGAACCTTCCGGCGAGCTTCCGAAAAACCCTTCGGCATACTCCCTACTCATTCTCGGCTAGTTCCGGCAGCATTCCCGACGAACCTTCGGACTTCCGTCGAACTCTCGAACTCCCAACGAATCCTTTGCGCTTAACTCCAGCACTTTGTTTCGCTTTATGTCTTCATCGTTATCGTAGTTAATCCTGCACACACAAACCAAAAACTCAACCGCCTGGCAGAAATCAGGATCCGAATGGGTTGATCCATTCGGCCCAATTTGGGTTTTTCAAGGGCCCAATTGCCCTAAGATTAAGTTAATGGGATCACCTCCCATTTCCAACTTAATCAATGTGCTAACTACGAGTTTTCCTAAGACATTTACTGCAACTTGCTCCGATGCGTAAATCGCTTCTTCTGGCGAGCTTCCAGCGAACTTCCGTCGATCATCCGATGAACCCTCGGTGATGCTCCTGCGGACTTCCGGCAAACTCCTGGACTTGCGACGATCCACTTGGCGAGTTCCGACGAGCTTCTTTGGCAAGCTCATCGACTTCTCGGATTTGTTCCTGCAGAACCTCCGATGACTGTCCGAACTTCCGTCGAACTCTCGAACTCCCAACGTAATCATTGTCTTGACTCCGACGCAACTCCTGCTGCATGTCTTTCTTCCATCGTAGTTAATCCTACACACTTAAAACAAAACTTTGATCTAGATAATTAATCCTAAGCAATTAATCAAGTTGTCCGGCATGTCATTGGTCCCTCGATGCTTCGTCCGATTCTTCGGCGCATCGTCCTCTCCTGTAGCCTATTGCCCAATCGGCCAGTTGACTCTACAACTCCGATATCCTTAGCACAATACCCGCTCTTTTTGGCCCGATGCCCGAGTCCATGGCCCGAAGCCTTCTGTCGATACGTCGACCGATCCACCGGCCCAACGTCCAATCTTCTGACATGTTCCTTCGGCACAATATGATTTTCCTGCTTTAATTGTCTCATCCTGATCGAAGCATCCAGCGTCACTCAAAATGCAGATTAAATCATAAACATATATCAAGTGGTTTCATCATCAAAATACGAGATTCAACAATATATACATATATACATATATATACATATATGTATATATGTATATACATATATGTATATACATATATGTATATACATATACATATATACATATGTATGTATGTACATATATACATATGTATGTATGTACATATATACATATGTATGTATGTACATATATACATATGTATGTATGTACATATATACATATGTATGTATGTACATATATACATATGTATGTATGTACATATATACATATGTATGTATGTACATATATACATATGTATGTATGTACATATATACATATGTATGTATGTACATATATACATATGTATGTATGTACATATATATATATATATGTATATACATATATATATATATATATGTATATACATATATATATATATATACATATATATATATATATGTATTGTGATGTCCTTGGATCAGTGCAATGGGAATCAGATCATGATGAGATCACGATAATGAGACCGATTCACCTTTTAACACAGATCCTAAATAATCCCGGTTATAGGTTACTCGAGATGGACATCGAGATAACCGGACAGACTAGTGTGTTGTATACTCATCCATATGATGGATGTAGCTAGTCCCATAGCTGCTCGTGTGGGGACACTATGGATAAAATACAGGTGCTCATTAGGGAATGAGTTCACTAATTGATCCGCTTACGGAATGCTAAATAGTTGATGATGCTTTATTATCAAACAGTGATTCCGTAGTCCTAGTGGTGTACCTAGCAAGGGTGACCCCCCACCCCGCCCTTGTAATGGTCGTCGCCGATAGGGTGGCGGTGGTGGCAACACAATAGGGAGAAAGAGGGGATTAGGGCATCTTTCGAGCAAAAGATAATTTTATCCCTTGGAATTTAAAAAATTTTAGATTCTATCTTTTATCCAAATTATAAAAATATCCCTTAGAATTCAAAAAATTTATTGCTTGTCCCTAATTTTAGAAAATATAAATTAATTAAAATATTTAATTAATTATTATTATTTATTATTATCTAGTAGTCCTACATTATGATGATTTATACATGTGATTATGATATATGGACGGATGATCATGGACCGTGTGATGTGTATACTTGTGATTATTATTATTAGGGCCTGTGAGCCACCATTTTATTTATCATTTATTGTCGGGCCTGCGTGCCTATGATTAAGTTGTAATCATAGGCGGAGGCGCAATTGGGAGCATGGAAGCGATAGCAGGACCCACGAGATAGACGATTGCGATGCATGGAGATGCGTTGTCAATGGAACCGACGAGGATGAGATAGATGATCACAATGCATAGAGATGCACCGTTGCACACATAGATCTTGATATGAGTGATTAGGCCCATTGGCTCGTGCTTGATCATATTAGGCTATGGTCCATGATCATCTGGTGTAATTGCTCATGTGATGTGTGATTGTTTATACACTTACTAGATATGTGTGTGTGTGGATATATATATATATATATATATATATATATATATATATATATATATATATATATATATATATATATATATATTTGTATGCGATGTATATATATATATTAAATATGTATATGTGTGACATGTCATATTAGGAGACCAAATTAAAGAAACCCTCTCTCGACAATATTAAGTCAGTAAATGTGAGGCAATTAGATCGACCCACGTGGCTTTCCATCGTTATATGTAGGGACCGATTCTCGGTGTAGGTTGAGTTGGTTGAGTTCCTCGAGGCTTACCTATATCGTGATTCGCTATCTTGCCTATGACAGAGGGATGTCACCGGTGACTTGAGGACATGGTATGCTTGGTCGAGTCCCTCGATAGTATATCATCAAATTAGAGTCATCTTGTAACGATGGTGTTGACTTAAACAAACATCATGGTTGGTCGAGCCCCTTGAGACTATGGTGATTCGAAGGCCGAACAAGATGGGAATCACAAGGAGTTGTGATCGGTAAGAGTTGCCTACCTTTCGAGCATAGTGTGATTGGTTGAGTCCCTAGAGGTTACACTAAGATGCTGATTGGATCTCGATCCCCACTAGAAATCTGCCGAAAACTTCTATTTCACGTTCTGAGGGTGTCGCATGACTCGCCAGTAAAATAGTGGAAGCATATTAAGATAGAAGTCCATATCTTGATTGTTTATTTTTTATAAAATCTGCCGGAGACTTCTATTTCACGTAGGCACTAGAAGAGGAACTATAAAGAGTACTTTGCAAAGAGGGCAAAACGAAAGCTTGGAGAAGTTTTAGGTATATTCATGATTAGTCTCCATTTGTAAAACTCATATAATAACATATGGGTATTGGATACCGGTAGTGCTTATCATATTTACAATTCATTGTAGGTTCTAGCAAGGCCTAGGAGACTGACGAGAGGTGAAATAGACCTCAAGATGAGCAATGGAGCAAAAGTTGCTATAGTAGCTATTGGCGAGGTCCCCCTACATTTGCTTGGTGGACCTGTTATTGCATTGGATGTATGCCACTTTGTTCCTTCTATTATCAAAAATATTATTTTCATTTCATGTTTGACAATTAGTGGATATAAATTAGTTTTTAAGAATAATAGTTGTTCAATATTATTAGATGATGAAATCATCACAAGAGGAGCATTACATAATAGTTTATTTATGCTAGACACTACTCCACATATCATGAATGTAAGTGTGTCTAAGAGGAAACGAGATAAGGTGAATAGTGCATACCTGTGACATTGTAGGCTAGGTCACATCCATGAAAGAAGGATTCAAAAATTATTAATGGATAGATATCTAGATCCATTCGACTATAAGTCATATGCAACCTACGAGCCTTACCTTCGTGGAAAACTGACCAACTTTCTATTTAGTAGAACTGGAGAAAGAGCTATTGAACTATTGGAACTCATACATAGTGATGTATGTGGACTAATGTCAACTTATGTTATTGATGGTTACTCTTACTTCATTACCTTTACTGATGGTTTCTCAACATATAAGAAGTTAAGTCTTAATGAAGTATAAGTCTGAAGCCTTTGAGAAATTCAGAGAGTATAAGAATGAAGTTAAGAACCAGACTGGAAAGAGTATCAAGACTCTTCGATCAAATCGAGGAGCTAAGTACTTAGTACAGAGTTTACCCAGTTCCTCAAGGACTATGGATTCTATCCCAATGGACACCTCCTTATACACCTCAGCTCAATGGTGTATCTGAAAGGAGAAATCATACGCTGTTAGACATGGTACAGTCTATGATGAGTTTTGCTTACCTATCTATCTCATTTTGTGGATATGCACTAGAGACCGTAGCTTACTTTCTGAATAGAGTTCTAACTAATTCAATGGTGTCTACACCATATGAGATAGAAAGGGAAGAAGCCCGATCTTAAGGTTGTTAAGATTTGGAAATGACCTGCCCATGTTAAAAGATACAATCCCGATAAGTTGGAATCAAGGACAGAGCGATGCAAGTTCGTAGGATATCCTAAGGAAACTTGTGGGTATTATTTCTGTCATCTTGATGACCAAAAGGTCTTTGTAGCCAAGAGAACGGTGTTCCTTGAGAAGGAACACATTCTTGGTAGAGATAGTGGGAGAATGATAGAGTTAAGCAAGGTTGGAGAACCTAGCTCAAGCACTACTCTACAGCCCGAGTCTGTTCAGGTACATAACACACAAGTTCCGACTTTACGTAGGTCCGACAGAGTATCTCATCCTCCCGAGAGATATGTGGGACATATTGAAGGAGAGGATATTAAGGATATTGATTCTCAAACCTACGAGGAGGCTATTATGAGTATAGACTCCAAAAAGTGGCAAGAAGCCATGAATTCTGAGATGGATTCCATGTACTCCAATAAGGTTTGGAACCTAGTTGATACGCCTAAGGGTATTGTATCTATCAGTTGCAAGTGGGTCTTTCAGAAAAAGATCGGAGTAGATGGAAAGGTAGAGGCCTATAAAGCAAGGCTAATGGCTAAGGGGTGTCGTCAAAGGCAAGGTGTTGACTATGACGAAACCTTATCACCCGTAGCTATGCTAAAATCCATCCGAATTCTATTGGTTATTGCAGCACACTATAATTATGTGATCTGGTAGATAGACGTGAAAACTGCATTCCTCAATGGCAACCTCGAGGAGGAGGTGTATATGATATAGCCCGAGGGATTCGTGTCTAAGGACTACACAAATAAAGTGTGTAGGTTGCTTAGATCCATTTATGAACTAAAACAAGCTTCCCGAAGTTGGAACATAAGATTTGATGAAGCAATCAGATCTTATGACTTCGTTAAGAATGAAGATGAGCCTTTTATGTACAGGAAGGTAAGTGGGAGTGCTATCACCTTCTTGGTGTTATATATGGATGACATCCTAATCATTAGGAATGAAATATGAATGTTATCCATAGTAAAGGTTTGGTCATCTAGACGCTTCTCCATGAAGGACTTAGGGGAAGCATCATATATCTTGGGGTTTTAGATCTATAGAGATAGATCCAAGATGATGCTTAGCTTGTCCCGGTCCAGGTACATAAACAAAATTGTCAAAAGGTTTGACATGAAAAATTCTAAGAGAGATCTCATATCGATGAGACATGGGATATCGCTTTTTAGGAGTATGTCCCCAAAGACTCTTGAAGAAAGGATGAACATAGATAGGATACCCTATGCATCAACAATAAGGTCTATCATGGAAGCTATGTTGTGTACCAGGCCTAATATAGCATATGCTCTGAGTGTCACGAGTAGGTATCAGGCGGATCTAGGCTTGGAGCATTGGAAAGTAGTAAAGTGTATTCTTAAGTACTTGAGAATGAGTAAGGATCTTTTATTAGTATATGGAGGTAGTAGCCTTATGGTTAAAGGCTACATAGACTCAAGTTTTCAATCCGATGTTGATGATAGCAAGTCAAATTTAGGGTATATATGCACCTTGAATGGAGGAGTTGTGTGCTGGACGAGTTCCAAGCAAGACACTACTGCTGACTCGACCATAGAGACGGAATATATTGCTGCAATAGAGGTAGCAAAAGAGGGAGTCTGGATGAAAAAGTTCATCATAGATCTGAGAGTCGTGCTAAGCAACGAGGAGTCAATTCTCTTATATTACGACAATAACAGAGCGATTGCTCAAATGAAGGAACTCAGGTCTCATCAGAAACCTAAGCATGTTCTAAGGAGGTTCCACCTGATCAAAGAGATCGTGACCTGAGAAAATATAGTAGTGGAAAGAGTTCCATCCGAATATAATATTGCAGATCCACTAACAAAACCATTGTCTCAGATTGTCTTTGAGCATCACAAGGGTCTGATGGGGATCAAACACATAGATGATTAACTTTAGATCAAGTAGAAGATTGCTAGTCATAGATGCCCTGCAAGCCAATCACGTGAGTGATGGCACGTGTGACTTGACACATAGTCCTTTTGCTTATTATATTTTGGCATTTATCACTTTATATTACGTATCACTTGTGTATATATATATATATATATATATATATATATATATATATATATATATATATATATATTGTGATATCCTTGGATCTATGCAATAGAAATCGGATCATGATGAGATCATAATAATGAGACTGATTCGCCTTTAAACATATATCCTAAATAATCTCAGTCATAGGTTACTCGAGAGGGACATCGAGATAACCAAACATACTAGTGTGTTATATACCCATCCATATAATAGATGCAGCTGGTCTCACAGCTGCTCGTGTCGGGACACTAGGGATAAAATACAGGTACTCATTGGGGAATAAGTTCACTAATTGATCCGCTTACGGAATGTTGAATGGTTGATAATGCCTTATTGTCAAACAGTGATTTCGTAGTCCTAGTGGTGTATCTGGTCCTTAGACTTGAGATACCAAGGATGTCTTGTATGAGTGCTCCACCCTTCGATATCAGACTTATAGGATTAGATGTCCTAAATCTAACACAACCGGTCATCGGAAGTGGTAATCAACCTTACGAGAGCTATTGAGTGACGATAGAGGATCATCCACTCTCGGTGTCATGAGAGGAATATCCCATGTATTCTTGCTTAGACAAATCCCTAGTCAGGGTCATTCAGATTAAGAGAGAAAAAGTTCTCTGGGAGAATCCGATTAGAGCGAGACTTGAGTATAAACCTTATGGGTCTGACAACACCATGTCCGGTATATAGTCTCTAGGATATTATATGGATGAGGGACTATAGGTATATGATAACTAAGGACAAATAGGTAAAATGGATTGGATTCCCCTGTATCGTCTAGGGACTGCAATGTAATGGCCTAGTATGTCCGTAGTCGATGAGTCAAGTGAGTTATCATGGAGATAATAATTCACTGAGCTAGAAGGAGTTCTAACAGGTATGACTCACGTCCAGCTCGATATTAGACTTAGAGGGTCACACACATATAGTAGGCATTGCGATGAGTAGAGGTTCGGATGTGAGATATCCGTCAGAGTCCCTATCTTATTGGATATCTAATAAGCCCTTGAATTATTGGATCCTATGAATGAGATTAAATAAGAGCTCGTGAGAGATTATTAGATATAGATCCACAAATCTAAGAGGCTTGGGTAGTTGGATGGAGATCCAATTACCCACTAGGGTAGGATCCATTAGGGTTAAGTTGACAGGGGACCTCTATAAATAGGAGGGAACTAGTTATTCATAGGTAAGAGTCTTTTTGGTTGCCTTCTCCTATTCTCCTCCCCCTCTCCACCTTAGAACAGGCCTGAAGTTTTGAGGAGTGTCATCGCAGCCTTGCTATATAGATCATCGCTAGAGAGGAGGGCACTTGACTTCCTTCACCATCTCCTAGAGATCTATAGGGATTCAGGGATATACGATCTCCCTAGGTAACACAATCTATCTCACACATGGTTTTCTATTTCATGAATTTTTGCGAACCAATCTTCACACAATGATGAACATATTTTTAGAAATTGAATATTTTGTTTTCTGTTCTTCTACTACGCATGTGATGTAGCCCCCCAAGATTTCCCTACACCAAGTGTAGCTCGTCTCACCAAGATCAGAGAATGGGATGTTAGAGAGAGATTTTTGCTATCATGATCAGTTAGTTAACCTGATCTTATTTTCAATCAACTAGCATGATGGTCAATCGACCCTCTGTCTTGCACTAACTTAAGCATCGGAGGGGTTCAATTGGGAAATCTCAACATCGACTTGTCGTACAGGACCATGGCACTCAGGAGATGATCCCACTACCAGAAGGCAACACGATAGCCAAGAAAGGACCAGGTAGCCAAGGAGACCCTGATTCCTATACCTAACCTCTCCACTCCCAAGTCAGAGCATCTTGGCAAATGACCTCCCATGTGGCTATTGAGAAACCTTAGGAAGTATCACATGCATAATGGAAAAATAAAAACAAATTTTGGTTTTCCAAATCAAGTTTATCGAATCGTTGTGTGATATGCTTCTTAAAACATATATAGGTTTAATCTTATTAGGTGTATAAGCATTGCATTAGATTTAAGTATAGAATTTTGTTTCTTTATCATAAAACATGCAATTGTCATGATCAATTTTTTTAAAAAATCACTAGAAAGAGAAACATGAAGCATGATTCCCCCCCCCCCCCCCTTTTTTTTTTATTTTATATACTACTTTAAAAATAACTCATGAAATGCATCAAGTAATTTCATAGTAAAGTAAAGGGATTTTGGTTAAGTCACTTACCTCATCGTGGAAAGCCACCAAGGCATAGTTTGTCACCTCTTCTTTGTCGATTTGCTCCTCATCTTCAGATGTACTTGATTCGTCCCTTGTTGCCTTGAATGCCTTCTTCTTTTTTTATTACGAACATTTGCTTTTGAGTGCCCCGATCGATTGCATTCATAGCAAGTTATTGTGTTCCTTTTAAGCTCATTTTTATTCTTAATTTCTTATTTTTATAATTTTTTAAATTTTCTCATCATAAGTTCTATGTCATCAACATCATCACTTGAGTTATCACTCAAGAGATATTCTTTAGTTCTTAGTGTTATACCCTTCCTATTCTTTGGAAGGTTATTATTATGTTCGTCTTCTACCATATAACTTATTTCATAAGTCATTAAAGACCCGATAAGTTCTTCAAGTAGAAAATTATTTAGATCCTTTGCTTCTTGAATGATAGTTACTTTTGAATTCCAGTTTTTAGGAAGAGAACAAAATATTTTATTCACAAGTTCAAGATTCGAAATACTTTTACCAAGTGCTTTTAAACCATTGATGACATCCATAAAACCGGTGTACAAATCTCCAATGGTTTCGCTTGATTTTATATGAAATAATTCAAAATCATACATCAAAAAATTAACTTTAGAATCTTTAACCCTACATATGCCTTCGTGTGTGATTTCATGAGTATGCCAAATGTCATGTGCAGTTTCACAAGTTGAAATACAATTAAACTCGTTTCTATCCAAAGCACAAAACAAAGCATTCATAGCTTTTGCATTAAAAAAAAAAAATTCTCAAAGTCATTCCATTCATTTATAGGTTTAGAGAGGGTTTGAAAACTAAGTTTAATGATATTCTATAAATTAAAGTTCAAATAAAGCAAGAAAACTCTCATCCGAGTTTTCCAATCAGTATAGTCCGTCTCATTGAACATAGGAGGACGAGTGATAGAAAGACCCTCATGAAAGCTGAAAAAAGTCAACTCTCTTATGTGTCAATCCAATCAAGAAAAACTGACTCTGATACCAACTATTAGGATCGAGTCAGCACTAAATGGGGGGGTGAATTAGTTCTGAAACTTCATTCGATGAAATCGTATCGGAAAGATAGTTAAACTTAAAACATTTGCAAGAATAGTAATGAGCAAGTAAAGCAATTACAAAATAAGTAAACAAGCAAAGAAAGGGAGGCACACCAAGTTTATAGTGGTTCGATCATCATGACCTACATCCACTACCGATTCCTCTTCTATCGAGGCCACAGCATCCAATAATGGTCTTCCTTCAATGGGTGAGGACCAACTTGTTGGGAAATCTTGGGGGCGACATTACATGCGCAGCGGAAGAACAAAACAAAATCTCCGATTCCCAAAGAGATGTTCGTCGTCGTGCGAAGATTGGTGCGCAAAATTCACGAAACTTAAAACTGTGTATAGAGTAGATTGTGTTACCTAGGGAGATCGTATATCCTTGTTTCCTCGCAGATCTTTAGGAGAGGGTGAAGGAGGTCAAGCGTCCTCCTCTCTAGCGGTGATCCACACAACAAGGCTGCGATGACGCTCCTCAAAACTCCAGGCCTGCTCTGAGGTGGAGAGGGGGAGGAGAATAGGAGAGGCAAGCAAAGGCTCTTGCCTATGAGGCTCTGAATCCCTCCTATTTATAGAGGTCCCCTGTCAAACCCTAAAGGGTCCTCCCCTAGTGGGTATTGGATTTGCATCCAATAAGACAAGGGCTTCGTCGGATATCTCATATCAGAACCTCTACTCATCGCAATACCTACCATATGTGTGTGACCCTCTAGGACCAATATCGAGTTGGCTGTGAGTCATACCTGTCAGAACTCTTTCTAACTCAGTGAATTATTATCTCTATAATAATTCACTTGACTCATCGACTACGGACGTACTAGGCCACTACGCCATAATCCCTAGACAATACAGGGGAATCCAATCTATTGGATCTGTCTGTCCTCAGTTACCGTGTAACTATAGTCCCTCATCCATCTAATATCCTAGAGACCGTATATCGAGTATGGTGCTGTCAGACCCATACGGTTTCTACTCGAGTCTCGTTCTAATCGGATTCTCCCGGAGAAACCTTTCTCTCTCAACCCGAATGACCCTGGCCAAGGATTTGTCTGAGCAAGAACACATGGGATATTCCTCTCATGACGCCGAGAGCGAATGATCCTCTATCGACACTCAATAACCCTCGTAAGGTCGACTACCACTCCCAATGACCAGCTGTACTAGATCTGGGACGGCCAAACCTATAAGTCCAGTATCAAAGAGTGGAGCACTCATACAGGACATCCTTGGTGTCTCAAGTCTAAGGATCAGATACACCACTAGGACTACGGAATCGCTGTCTGACAATAAGGCATCATCAACCATCCAACATTCCGTAAGCGGATCAATCAGTGAACTCATTTTCCAATGAGCACCTGTACTGTATCCCTAGTGTCCCTACACGAGTAGCTATGAGATCAGCTGCATCCATCATATGGACGGGTATACAGCACACCAGTTTGTCCGGTTATCACAATGTCCCTCTCGAGTAACCTATGACCGAGATTATTTAGGATCTGTGTTTAAAGGTGAATCGATCTCATTATCGTGATCTCATCACGATTCGATTCCTATTGCACAAATCCAAAGATATCACAATATATATATGCATATATGCAATAGTTATAAAGTGATATATGTCAAAATATAATAAGCAAAAAGATTCTGTATCAAGTCACACGTGTCATCACTCACGTGATTGGCTTACTGGGCACCTATGACTAGCACAACTACCCTTATGACTCTATTTTCCTTTTAACATGATCAGGAGAGAACCTTTACAACCCCACTTACTCCTCTCTTAAACAGAAATCAATACTTAGACTAGAGGAGAAGAACTCTCACAAGATTATAATAGATTTTGCCCTTGTGTTTGTTCTCAGTTCTTGTGTTTGCTGAGTAGGGATAAGAGGGATATTTATAGGCCCCAAATGGATTTAAACTTAGAGCCAAAACTAGTCTCATCTCAAGTCTTCGGGCTACTAGCGATACCACCGCTAGTATTGGGCAATACTATCGCTTGACACTCTAACACTAGGCGATACCACCACTTAGTTTAGTGATACTACTGCTAGACAGAGCCTCGAAGACTGGGTCTGGGTGGTACCATCGCTTGATATAGTCTTAAAGATTATATCTAGGTAGTGCCATCACCAGATCCTGCTACAAAACACTAAACGGGCCAAACAACAAGCCTAATTCAGTCGTAATTTAGGCCTAATTAGTCCCTAATTGAGTTGGCATTGTTTTACTCCAATACTAACTCAATTAGACCTAAAACTACTTCGATCTAGATAATTATTATAAAGCATTAATTATATATTGTTCGACATATCATTGGTTCATCTGGCACTTCGTCCGACCCTTCGGCACATCATCCTCTCCTTTGGCATATTGCCCAACTGACATGTTGTCTTCCCACAATGTCTGATCTCCTTGGCATAATGTTCGATCTTCTTGGCTTGATGCCTAAACTCATGACACGAAGCCTTCTATCGATACATCGACCGATCCTTCAGCTCGACGTCCAATCTTCTGACATGTTCTACTTTGGCCCAACATTAATTCTTCCTACTTTAATCAAAATTATCTCTCTATGATTGAAGCTAGTCCGCATCACTCAAAACACATATTAGATCACAAACTTATCAATTGATTTCATCATCAAAATTTAAGAGTCAACGAGATCAACTACCCTTTGTGTCATGAGAGGAATATCGTATGTGTTCGTGCTCAAATAAATCTCTAGCCAAGGTCATTCAGATTGAGAGAGAAATAGTTCTCTGGGAGAATCTGATTAGAGCAAGACTCGAGTAGAAACTATATGGGCCTAACATCACCATATCAAGCATATAGTCTCTGGGAAATTAGATGGATAAGAGACTACAAGTACACAGTAATTGAGGATAGATAGGTCCAAAGGATTGGATTCCCCTGTATCGTCTAGGGACTGTGGCATAGTGGCCTAATGTGTCCGCAATCGATGAGTCGAGTGAATTATTATGAAGATAATGATTCACTAAGCCAGAAAGAGTTCTGATATATATGACTCATGGCCAGCTCGATATTATGACTAAATGGTCACACACATATGTAAGATATTACGACGAGTAGAGGTTTGGATATGAGATATCCGTTGGAGCCCCTATTTATTGGATATTTAATAAGCCCCCGAATTATTAGATCCTATGGATGAGATCTAATAAGAGCAAATGAGAGATTATTGGATAGAGATCCACTAATCTAATAGGCTTTGGTAGTTGGATAGAGATCCAATACCCAACAACGTAGGATCCATTAGGATTAAGTTGACATGGTGTCACGGACTTAGCTGGTTTTGCCTAAGTCATGCGGCACCCTTGCGTGTCCGTCCGCAAAGGTCAGCCTCCCCGAAGCCTCCCATATCCCTTAGGACTCACAAAAGAGAGAACGGGTTAGAGAAAACGCTTCATTCGGGATCCATAAGCAAACATCTCCGAAAACACTTCATAGACAATGCAAATTACAAACAGACTTTACAAGCTCTAAATAGTTGCACAACAAAGGGTAAAATGGTCCATTATAGATCGAAAATCACTCGTACGTGTCCACATGACACAACCTTTATTTACAAGCCTAAAGCGGCCACCATCCTAACTGAAATGAGACTATTAAGCCTTCGACCGTCCCTCTACATGTTGTACAAAGCATGAACATACCAAAAGACACGGACATACATAAGCATTACATCAAACATCCTGTTTAGAAGTTTGTCCGTGACATTCTCCCCCACTTATTCCTTCGACGTCCTCGTCGAAGCCTTTGTCGACACTACAACTCCTCGCCTTTGTTGAGTCTTCAATCTTCTACTCTAGTTGCAATGCGCCTCTTAGCTCCCAGCTGCTCTCCGTTGTTGTTTTTGAGTAGTCGAACCTTTGATCCGTCATGCTGCTTCAACTCACCAATGACTCTGACTCTGGTGTGCGGTTGGCTAAGTTATGTTGATCCTTGTTGATTCCTGTGGATCCTCCAAATAAAGGAAAAGACCATCCTTACTGCGCTAGTCTCTCAAATGTCTCATGCTGTTTGAACTAGGTGGATGCTTGTTGGAGCTTTAAACGAGCATCGTCTCGCAAACTTCTGAAGTTTTGGGTCCTTCCTCCACAAAATTTGCTCATTGATTCTTCTTTCACTTAGTTGTCACATCCAAGTAGGTTCGCATCACTTCCGCTTTCGATTGGCATTTCATTGGAAAATGAAGCGGACAATCTACTCTCAGTAATACTGATCACCGTTGGTGAGGATTTGATAACTATTGTCTTCCATTATCTTCGAAGGGTCCTTGAACTTGTGCAAAGCTCCTCTGCTGGATAGATAAGAGAATTTGGGTACTCAGTTTCGCCCATTCTCTTAAGAGTTAAGAAGGCAAAGGTTACTTGACTTCGCCCGCCTCCTCAAGGTTGTACTCCATACATCGAGCTGGTTACTGGCCTTCGCCTGCTCTTTGCTCACACTTCTAAAGCACTTGAAGTGTTTGCACTCCTTGCGTTGAGTTAGCTACTGTGATTCACCTTCTCAATGCCATCGAACTTTTGGAATGCAGGAAGTTTTCACCCCAACTTGGAGTAATTCTCTAATAGATTTGGTCGCCTCTGGGATTGTACCGTCTTCTCCATCAACCCTACAGCCTACTCCCCTGAGTAGCGAAGGTACAGCACCGCGTATTGCCTACTTCGTTCCTTGGTCGTGCACTCTTGCATGACCCGAAGTCCTTTACTTTCGGCTATCTTGAGGAGAAGCTCATTGACACCGGTCTTACAAAGTTCCTCGGCCTCTGCCCTTCAGCCTTGTCTCAGTACTTGGAGATTACCTCTGCATGCTCCACCTCCTCGGCCCCTTTCACGACCAAGCGCTCTCCCTCCATGAGAGCAAGGGATCAATGACTTTCACGGAAGTCCCGCCTCTACGGTACCATGGCGCTGCCATGCCCATGGCCCTACTATCCGTCGCCTCGCATCTGCATCCCTTTTCTTCACGATCAGTAGATATGTCTCCATGGCACTCCTCTGAGTCCACCTCCATTCTAGCTGATGCTTGATTTTGGGTAGCTAAGTCCCTCTGGACTCGTCGTCGCTTCCTCGCCCTTTTCAACCCCCTGCTTCAATACCTTTGTGTTCTCCAAGCAGTCCATTTGGCCGATGGAAAGACAGACTGCAACTCCCATGCATGGTCTCTGCCATCACGTTGTAGGGTTTGGATCGATTCTGTTCTTCTTAGCTTCCTTGGTAGCAATGTTTGCTTACTCGGCCTTGTTCTCTGACTTGCCAGGCTCTCTTAAGCGAATATGCACTCTGGAGCAGTCCAACTCTCCAGCTACTTCAATCATACCTCTGTATGATCAAGTCCCTCCCATGAGACTCACTAGCACTTGCATTCAAACTTTTCCCTTAGTGGAACACAACCCCCATATGCTGATGACCAAGGCTTTCATCCAATGCAAAATTCGATGCACGCACGGAAGACCCGCCTCTGCGGTACCATGGCCTTCACTCCTTGAATCCATAGCCCTTCTTACCGTCGTGTTGTTCACCGAAGTGGAGCTTCCAGTAGCTCCCGATCATACCTCCGTATGATCTAGTCCCTCACGGGACTATGTCGTGTGTATCGCATTGTCATGAACTATTCCACCACGATCCGCTGCACCATGTCGCCTCCTGGTGACATCTCGATTGCATTCTGATCCTTGTGGGAAGAACTCGAATTGTGAACCCTCCATGTGTGGCCTCTGCCAATACATCGCAGAGTCTCTTCCACCTTTGATTTTGTTCGCTCTTTTGGCAATCGACCTTCATCCACCCACTCTTGGGTCACACCTAGATGAAGCATCGCTCTAGGACAGTCCGTCGCCTAGTAGCTCCCGAAGTCCACCGACTTCACTGTAATTTGTGCACCATTGTCTGGATCCAAGGCCTCTGCCCCTACCAGCACAATCTCCGTTACGCACCGCTTCCTTCATGACAACTTGAATGGCAACACTGTGTCATATTCTTCAAGAGTACTCGCCTCCGCATCCTCTTGCCCCGTGCCAAGGCCTTCTGAACCCAACTTCGCCTCCGCATGTTGAGTCGCCTTAGTTCCTCCATCAAATGCTTCTCCGAGATAAGGTGCATGTGCCTAAAAGCTCCCTTCATCTTTGGCACCATGCAAGATAAGTCCACTCCATCAGAATGAAGGATCCATGGAACAACATGATCCTGCTCTTGCCTCTGCAAGAGTTCATGTCCTTGACCTATGTCCAAGGAAAGCACTGTGCCTCTGCTCCATGTTCCATCTTCTATGCTGGCTCCCTTCATGCGGCTTGGGTACTTCGCCAAGATACACCCAAGTTGCTCCGCTCCTCGTTTTTACATTGAGTTGATGGTGGCCCTCGCGCCCACTATTCCATGGGTCAGCCCTCCCTTGAGTCCGATCTCCATATCGACTCTAAGTGTACCTTCATTTGAGTTGCTTTGGGTCACTCCCCCACTTGATCTCGCAATGCATTCTCTCGAGCGAGATCATGCGATGACTTCTCGCCGCTTGCTCGGTCTATTGAGCTTCGTGGAGTTGTTGTTTGTTGAGGTACTCCTCCTCAACATGTGCGGTCTGTCCCATATGATTCTCCCTCTGGAGAGTTGGGACTTATCCCTCCTGGATAACCATCCCGTTGGAGCAACGTCTCTCTCTGTTTCGGAGACCACCATCCCCTTGGACAACTCTGATTTGCTGAACAAACTGTGCATTGTTCTGCCTCCTGCAAACGCACTTACTAGATTGCCCCCGCTGCACCACTCAAGGCATAGCAACATGCTGAACTCGTTGCACACTTCAGCCTTCTACGGACGTATCCTTCATATGCCGAAGAGAAAGTTTCAATGCTCCATGGTGCCGAGTTTCGGTCGCCTTGGGATGGCCGCAAACATTCCATCATCCACATACAAGCCTATGCATGAGTACTGAATTCTTCGAGTTAGCAATTCCTCTCACCTCTGTGAGCTTTGCATAACTCTTTCGGTCACTAAGCAACTCATTCCACCTTGCATGGTCTCATCCTTTACCAAGCTCCTCTCTTGTCTTGAGCACCATCAAGTATAGTTGTCAACGTTGAGCCATAGCTCAAACTCAACCATCCCAACCTTTGTGCGCTCCGCATTCTTCCAAGCTTGCATGTTCTCATGGTGCCTCTTGCGCGAAGGGTTGGCCATTCCTCTTAATGCCAATGTCAGATGCCCGCTCCTCCAAGCGACTCCTTTTCCCTACATCTCCATGCCCGTTTCCCCCAAACGGTCGCGCGTGTGCTGACTGCCCTCAACGCAGCCCCTCTAGGTCCCCCACGTTTGCATGCTAAGTGTTTCTATGAGTGCTTGTCCCACTCTGATACCATCTGTCACGGACTTAGCTGGTTTTGCCTAAGTCATGCGGCACCCTTGCGTGTCCGTCCGCAAAGGTCAGCCTCCCCGAAGCCTCCCACGTCCCTTAGGACCCACAAAAGAGAGAACGGGTTAGAGAAAATGCCTCATTCGAGATCCACAAACAAACATCTCCGAAAACACTTCATAGACAATGCAAATTACAAACAGACTTTACAAACTCTGAATAGTTGCACAACAAAGGGTAAAATGATCCATTATAGACCGAAAATCACTCGCACGTGTCCACATGACACAACCTTTATTTACAAGCCTAAAGCGGCCACCAACCTAACTGAAATGGGATTATTAAGCCTTCGGTCGTCCCTCTACATGCTGTACAAAGCATGAACATACCAAAAGACACGGACATACATAAACATTACATCAAACATCCTGTTTAGAAGTTTGTCCGTGATAATGGGGCCACCATAAATAGGAGGGAACTAAAGGGCCATAAGTTGAGCCTTCTTAGCTGTCATCTCCTATTCTCCTCTCCCCTTCTCCTCCTTAGCTAATAAGTATGGAGATTTGGGCAGTGATTTGAGAAGCTCTTTATAGCCCCTGCCATATGGATTACCACTAGATAGAAGGACAGTTGACCTCTTTCATCCTCTCCCACAGATCTGCAAGAATTCAGGGATATACGATCTCCCTAGGTAACACAACTATCTCACACGTGGTTTTTAATTTCGTAAGTTTTTGCGCACTAATCTTCACACAACGATAAAATCTTTTTGTGAAAATCTGAGATTTTTGTTTCCTATTTTTCTACTACACATGTGATGTTGCCCTTAAATTTTCCAACACCCTCTCGAGTAACCTATGACTGGGATTATTTATGGTTTGTATTTAAAGGTGAATCGGTCTTATTATCGTGATCTCATCATGATCCAATTCTCATTGCGTAGATCCATGGACATCACAATATATGTAACAGGCAATATAAAATAAAAAAAATTAAATAAATAATAAATAAAAAGATTGTATATCTTATCACACATGTTATCACTCACGTTATTAGCTTACAAGGCACCTATGACTAGCAATTATATCTAGCTTGACAGACCACCCTAATCCTATCATTATCATTCTTTACATATCTAAGTTATTTGCTTGTAGAAATGGCATGTTACTTGATCGTAGCATGAAACTCTTCAATATCAGCAAACATATTCTAAGTTGAAAATCATGGTTATTCTTATCACCTTCAACATCATAATATAGATATTATACTTTATTTTTATTTTTATCATTCACTTTGACACTAACTGTTATATCTTTACTATAACTATTATCCTCTACTTTGATAATATAGTAGTAGATTATCTAAGCCAATCCAATGTATATATAACTCTAGTAAGATTTGCCTTAGGAATCATAAGCTATTGATTAGTTTCCTCGACCTCCCATTATACTATTGTATCTACTAATCATTTTGTATTTCATCCTTTCATTCTCACTCTTATTGAAACCATTATCGCAATAAGAAGATCATCTACAATAAGAGGCAAAAAACCATCAACATAACAAAAATAAATATAACTCGATTGGTATATTAAATAAAAATTTTATACATTCTATAAGAAAGATATGGCTATAAATTATAAAATTCCTATCACAATATCTATCATTCTATATATATAATTATTAAGTGAACCACTATTCCAGAAGACTTAGTTTAGACCATGTTTTCTCTATATCTTGGCACAAACTTGACCAAAATGCATTGAGCTTCATTAATGATGCTATATAAATAACCTTTTTATTGTATATGGTAATTATGGTAAATCAAGTAGTTCTTGACATATTCAACATACAGGACAAAGTTAATTTATTTTTTAAATTACATTATTTATCAGCACTTTAGTAGTTTTCTTAGGATCTTCAAAAAATTTTGTACTTTGTTCTGATATTTTAAAAAAATCTTAATTTACATTATTAAGATACAGTGCAACACATATTATGATTCAATAAATTTATACTCAATATAGTGATTCAAAATCAAAAAAATTAAACACTTACCGAAGTCTTCATCATTCGATAACTCAATAATAGGATCTTTATCTTAATGCCTCATCTTCACCCTTCTCATGGTTGTGCTAGAACTGCTACTATTGCAAGGGGCCATTGCAATACTCCAATCCTTGATTCTCATTAATATTGTACCTAAAGAGGTCTAAGAATTCATCGACCTCGATGAACGACAGGAGCTACATAGTGTCTTGGCCATTGCCCTTTAAAAGATCGAGAGGCAGCCTCCTCCTCTTAGTCGTCCTCACACTTCGATTCATCGAGGCCCATCGGATGCCAATGTGGTAGGAGAGGGTGAGGCTGGGGCGGACGATGAGACCATCGTCGACTAGGGTAGGGACAACGGGGCAGCGGTGAACAAGTTGGAAAGAGGGGGCGGTGATATATCCTCAAGAAAACGGAGGGAAGAAAGCAGTCATAGTCGGAGATGGTGCCTGGATCTCCTCTGGAGGAAAGCGGCAAGAAGTTTCTATGAATACCTCTTATGCTAAAGAAAAAATTATATAAAATTAATGATTTAAAAAGATAATAAAATTATTTTTTTATCCTTTTCATTGGTGCCCTTTTTGCAAGTGACAGCATATGAAATTTTTATCAACGAAGTTAACGATGTGAGGAGAATTTAAATTAAATGTTTCACTTTTGTAAGTGTAGAGATCTGAACACTACTTTTTAAAGTATAGAGATCGAGATACTAAACATACCTAACGACAAGGGTAATATGTAATTAGTCCTAAGAATATAATATGTAATTAGTCCAAGAAGGGTGATACTGCAAAGTTTGCAAGGTTCTATAGGGGTATGTTAGAAGAAGGTATGTATTTGGCATAGTTTGAGGCAAGGTTTTCCAGCTTAGATCGTAGCTCTAAGCTGAGAAGATACTCAAGAGGATTTAAATCACTGGTTTTACCATGTCAAAAATAAAAGTTTTACATTTGCTTTGGACTTTATATATTTTATTTATCCATGTAAATGAAAGGTTTGTTAAGAATTGATTCATAGTAGTTATCTAGGTAGTTATAGACATGTTTTAAAAAGTGACACATGATCTAGAAGTTATAGGGTAGTTCCCACACCTAACTCAATCATTGGTGACATGGTGGAGTGAGGTAGTTACCACTAGGTCCTATAAATGGGACCATAGTTCATGAAGCAAGATAAGAAGTATACACTTGGGAATATCTTATAAGTGTTTTATATTTATCCTCTTGTTTAAATACTACATCGGTTTTCTTGATCGAAATGATTCTTTTTAATTGTATCGTAGTATTATGTTTTTATCGTTTCCTTGCTCTTCCATCTCCAACAAGGTTTGCATTTGCTTTGCACTTCATATATTTCATTTGTCCAATGTTATTTACAAGTACTTTGTTTAAGAGTTTATAGGAATTGGATGTGAAACCAATTCCTTGCGCAGGGTAGATTATAATGTCAAACCAAAATATGGAATAAGAATTAAGTTCTGTATTTTTGTTACATTTATCTGTATTTCTACTGCATGATTACCGCAAATATGCACATATGTAAAGAACAACTCAGGTTTCCGACCCAAACCTTCAACACCTCCATGCAGAAGCAGCTATGATAGGTCTGTCCTGCCATCCCAACAACAAGCAGCCTTTGTCCTCTGTCAGCCTATATCCATCACAAGGATACAGACCCAGCAAAATCTTGCTCTGGTTTACGGCGTTGGCACTCAGAGCTACCCCTTCGAACCCCCTCCCCTCCATCACCCTCCTCCATCTCTCCAACCTCTCATGCCGTGCCACCCTCTCGCTGCCCTCACAGGCCACAATGTTCCTTATCTCCGGTGCCAGTAAGAACTGCTCTACCTTCGCCCTGGCCGCCGAGTCCGACGGAAATGTCGCGTCCAGTGAGTCGAATATTGCTGAATAGTAGTGTAGCGCCTCTAAGAACCTCCCCAGGAAGTATGGTCCATTGTGACTGGCTTCCTGCTCAACGAGAGTGAAGATTTTTGGGGCTTGGTCACGTATCATGGCGAGAAGTGGGCCGAGATGAGCACCGGGAACGCGATGCAGGCGGTTGACGGAGTTGACTGCCAGAGCTTCGCCTACACGGCGGTGGAGCATGCTGGGACGAAGGTCTTCTAGCCGCTCAACGGTGGCAGCGTGGAACTCGAAGGGCACACGGAGGGAGTGAGCAAGCTCGGCGAGATGGCGACCGGTCTCGCGGACTGAATCAGCCGGATGGCCAACGCCTGTTATACGGAGGGCGGGAGCACCACCGGGGCGAGCGGCGAGGGCTTGCAGGAATGCAGGCCACTGGTAGCCCTGCAGGATGTCTAGGTCGATGACATGGACGCAATCCTCGGACTCGAAGGCCTCGAAGATGGCCTGGTTGGCGGTGAAGTGGGCGAACTTGATGTAGGGGCAAGCCTGGTATATGATCTGGTAGATCTTGAGGACGTCAGGAGCGGGAGGGGGAAAGCGAGCATACTTACGCGAGGAGGAGGTGGAGGGTGAAAGGCGTGCAGAGAGGGCGTCAGTGAAGCATGAGGCTACGCGTTGCATGGAGTCACCGAAGGGGGAGACAACGTGATTGAGGTTGTGGAGGTAGCGACGGGCGGCGACAAGGTCGTCCTTGGAGGTGGCCTCTGCACAAGCCAAGAGGAGGTGGACCAGTTGGAGTCCACTGTCTTGCTCCTGCATACATGAGAGAAGTCATCTGTAGTGAGACGTATATGTATCTAATTAGTCGTACATCGGACAAGGGAGTGAGGGGAGCGCTCACCTGCTCGAGTTCTGTAGGTACGACAGCAGAGGAACCACCCACTAAGCCATGATACGAAGCTTCAACTTTAGCAGTATTGGTAGCAGTAGTAGTACTACTAGTGGCATTAGGGCCCACTGCGCATAGAAATCCATGTTCTTGATGTTGCACAGCTCCCCCACCCCCGACCTGTTGGTATCTATCATCCTCTCCACTGAACTGAACCCCTGCTGCCATCATATCATTCGCTGAGTTGCCGTATCTCGACTCCATCACGAAGCAATCTAATAATGACGGCAGCGACGCCATGGGAGGCGCCGCCAAAGCTTCAGAAGAGAACTCGGCTCCCATAGTGCACACCTCGTACCCTTCTCTACTGTAGTCCCAGTAGAAAGCATCGACGGCTGGCAGGGCTAGGCTTTCCCCGTGAAGCAACTCTGTGGAGGAAGAACACGAAGCATAAAGAGAAGAAGAGCTGTTGCAGACTTTGTGCAGTGGGCTTTGTGACTTCCCTTTGCAAAGGTTCGACGAATAATACGAAGGTTGGATGAGTCCAGGCGACCCATGCATCCCACGCACGTAGGTGAAGCTGTTGTGGTGACTGTGGGTAGGACTGAGTCCAACCCTCTTAGGTGATGAGACCATATTCTCCCTCTTAGGTGATGACACCATGTATTCCCTCTTTGGAGAAGAAACCATGTAGTCTCTCTTTGGAGAAGAAATCCTCGTGCAGTCCCTCATGGGAGAGCAAGCCATGAAATCCCTCCTGGGAGAGCAAGCCATCAAATCCCTCCTGGGGGAGGAGATCATGAAGTCGGTGCCGAAATCGACTTGGTCGGCGAACAACGACTCCAGAAGCGCACGATCAGGCGACTGCACCTCCACATCAATGTCGGCATCGAGTTTTAGCCCTTTCAAGGTGGACTGGTCTTTTTCCTCTGTCATGGAGGCGGTGAGCACATTGGACTCCTCCGCCGAGGTCGTAGGAGAAGGCGGTCCTTGCTTTGAGCTCGAGGCGTTGTCACTTTTCAAGCTCCCCAAGCTTCCACATCTATTGTTGATCATCATCTTATTAACTCAGCCGACCGCAGACCCTCAACAAGGGAACTGATCTCAGACTAAGCGTGGGGTTCTTCTCATGGGAACTCCACCTTAGCTGATGACTAATAGCAGGCAGGTAAGGAGGGTGATTTAAGGATATCGATCAAGGATATCCGTGTATCATTGCAGGAAGGGAATTTGATGGTAACACCCGGCTGCTAACCTAAAGCGTTTGGAGGCATTTGGACTCCCGATTCCTACCAATCAAAAGAGTTCAAAGGAACCATTTTGCTTGTTTAAAAAGGAGCTCTGTTCCTCTTCGATAGTTTGTTTGTTTGCTGAATGAGAGCTTGCATCCTAACGCCCAATGCATAGGGCCGGCACAAGGAACTAACCAGTTTGGGATAGACAACTGTGGCAGCAACGAAGACAAGTGTTGTGTGATGCCCTAAGAAGCTGGTGAGAGTGACAGAGGAAGGAGAGAGAGGTGATACGGTGGCGTCGGTAGTGGCGTCGATGGCGCCGCCTGGTCCTTGGATTTGCCACAGGATTGGAGCGCTTGGATTCGTGCCGTGCGGGCTTTCTCATCGGTTCTATCCGCTTCTCTTGTTTTGTAGCTCATTCTTTAGCTGGAATTGTATCCTACGATCGAGCCAAAACAAGCCATGCATGTATTACCCACTTGTTTACTACAAACAATGTGATTCCTTTTCTTTGAGGGAAATTAAAGACCTTGTCAAGGTATACAATAGAAGTGAAAGGAGGCTATCGATTGAGCTGGGACAGCTTGGACTACCAGCCAAATTGCTTGAACATTGTTTAGCCTGTTATTGAACCTGTCAATTGTTGGACACCAAAGCTGTCTACACTCATCAATGATTCATCTCTAAGTGTGTAATATAACTCCATGTCTTTCCACAGCAACAGTATTGCCCAGAGAAAAGAACAAATGTGTAGGAAAAATGACGAGCACTTACACAGCTATAACACAGTAGTAAGTCCCTACTAGTCCTGCTGACAGGAGAAATTGTCCTTAAATCCTATGTCAGACTATAAAGTGATTGCATAGACGGGCGAATTAATAAAAAAAGTTATTATTCTAAAAAATTTCCATATTCCAACTTAAAAAAATTTTCATAAAATATCTTTTCTTATAAATGAACATTTTACTCTTAACTCTTGTTGAATATATCTTCACCTCCATCCTGTGTCTTCATAACCTCCCCTCCTCTCTATCCTACTAGACCTATCATCCCCTCCCCCTTTAGCCCCCGTCGAATTTGCCTCTACCACCCCCTCCATCTTTGGCCCTTGTCGAATTTGTCTCTATCTCCGCCTTGTACCATCATAACCTCCCCTCTCCTTTGCCCCGTTGAACCTGTTACTATCTCTATCTTCTTCCTCGGCTTTCATTAGACTCAACACCTCACCCTCGTCATCCTCACTTATTGTACAGACAGTTAGCGTCATCATCCATGACCCTCACGCTAGGAAAAAGGGGGCGCGAGTGGCACCACCACTTTTGTGGAGCTTGTTGGCCCCTTCCTTGCACGTCTTGCTCTTATCATACTCCTCGTGGCTCTCACAATGGAAGGATGGAGCATGTAAGCCACCATTCCCTCCATGCCCCCTTCTTTCTTATGTGAGGGTGAGGTGGGCAGAGGCAAGTCCAATAAGGCCCATTGAGGTAGTGATAGATTTGATGAGTAGAGAGAAAGAGAGGCGAAACCGGGTGGATGCGGAGATGACTTTGATAAAGCTAGAGTTAAAAAGATAGAGATGGTTTATGAAAATTTTTGAAAGTTGGAGATCAATTCATCTTAATATTTTTATGGTCCTATGTTGCCATATCAGTATTCTAGAAATAATGATCTCAAATGTAACTTTAAAATCTAAAGCTGTTTGAAATGGTATTTTAACATGAAGAGAGTTATAAAGGGCAAGTTGTTAGGATCGAGTCGGCACTAAGAGAGGGGTAAATTAGTGCAGCGAATAAAAATCACGTCAAGTCAAAAATTTTAGTACAATGAAACTCATTTCGGAAAGATGTTAACTTGAAAGCGTATTCATAAGGTAGTGAGAGTAATAATTCAGTTTGCAATTAAAGTAAAGAGCAAAATAGAAATGCAAACCAGATTTTTATAATGGTTTAGTCGTCGTGACCGACATCCACCCCTGATTCCTCTTCATTCAAGGCCACCGGCTTCCACTACTGATCTTCCTTTAATGGGCGAAGATCAACTACCATTTTACACCCCTCTTCTCATTTTCACAAGTTTAGGAGACAACCTTTTACAAGCACTCACTCCTCCTTAAACATAATTCTAAACTTAGAACTAGAGGAGGGGATCTCTTAAGTGATTACTACAGCGTTTTCCCATTTTTAAGCTCTCTGTGCTTGTGTATGTTAACCAGGGATAAGAGGGATATTTATAGGCCTCAAGTGGATTCAAACTTGGAGCCTAAATGTGTCTCATCTCGGGTTTTCTGGGTCCTGACGGTACCATCGCTTGTGTTGGGCGGTACCACCGCTTGACACCCTACCATTGGGCGGTACCACCTCCTAGTCTGGTGGTACTACCGCCTGATAGTCTCTCAGAAATTGAGTGTGGTACCATCGCCTGACACAGTCTCGGAGACTATGCCACTGACGGTTCCACCTGTTGGGTCACTATTTGGGCCTTTCACTTAGCCCAACACAACCCAAACTTGGGTCTAATTGACCCCTAATTGAATTGGCATAATTCCAACCCAATTACACCTAAAACCTACTTCGATCTAGACAATTATTACAAAGCTAAATCAAATATTATCCTACATGTCATTGGATCATCGGCGCTTCATCCGAATCTTTGGCGCATCGTCCTCTCTTACGACCTATTGCCCAATCGGCCAGTTAACCTCCACAACTCCGATTTCTTTGGCGCAATTTTCGCTTTTCTTGGCCCGATGCCCGAACCCATGGCCCGAAGCTTTCTGCCAATGTGTTGACCGATCATTCGGCTTGACGTCCAATCTTCTGACATGTTCCACTCTAACCCATTATGATTCTTCCTACTTTAATTATCTCTCCCTGATTGAAGCTTCCTGTGCCACTCAAAGCGTAGATAAGGTCATAAACACAACAATTGGTTTCATCATCAAAATCCGAGATTCAACAATCTCCCCTTTTTTTATGATGACAACCAATTGATGACAGAGTTAATCTTAACTCCCTCTATCAATATGTCATATTGATAGAAATTTAAATTTAGATATAAATTAAGAATTCAAGCAACATATCATCATAAAATCATGCATAATTCAAATTGTAATACATTATTCCATGCACAATCATCATTATACCTTCTCCCCCTTTGTCATCAACAAAAAGAAGAAGCTTTTGATATATAATTTCAAATCATTGTATTATAAACATAATCTCAAGTTTTATCATCATACAAGCTAGTAATTTTCGTTCTTCTCTTTTAAGAAGTGTAATTTTTTGCTTCTTGAGATAGGCAAGTTAGCACTTTTGCTTCTCTTGAGATTGCTAGATAGCATTTCTTGCTTCTCTTTTGAGATGAGCAAACTAATAAGTTTTGCCTCTCTTTGCGATGTGTAAGTTTATAATTTTTGCTTCTCTTTAGATATGTAAGCAAGCAAGCAAGTTTTTCTATCTTTGAAATGTGCAAGCCAACAAATTTATCTTCTCCTTTGTCATTGTCAAAAAGAAGGGAAGAATATAATTTTGTAATTCTTTTCCCTCTACAATAATTTTTAAAGCATGACAAAGATAAATAACAAAGATAAATTTATATCAATATTTCAATCATAAAAAATGAAAGATCAAGTCATGATTTTTGACAAATCTCTTGTTTTGTATATAGAAGGAATGATAGGAAATGATCTTGATTCAAAAAGAAAATTCAAGTCTAAAAATCGAGAAATCAAGATCATGATCCGAAAAATATATAAGAAGAATTTATGCATTTAGGAGATTAACATATCTAAGTTTATCATTCAAGCTAGGAAATCATATTAGAACATGCAAGCTAGTGAATTTTTCATCATTTTAGAATATACAAGCTAGCTATTTTACTTTTTGAGATGTGAAGTTTAGCAAAGTTTTTGCTTCTCTTGATATAACAACTTTTTGCTTCTCTTTACAATGTGCAAGCTAGCAATATGCTTTTCATGAGATGTGCACACTAGCAATTCTTTCTCCCTCTTTATCATAGGCCAAAAGAGGGGAATAACTCAAAGGTGTAAATATTCAAGTCATCATATGGAAGATATCAAGAAAATTTAGTGATGAGATATACTTCATGAATACAAGGAATCATACAAAGAAAAATCATATCATGAAAGATGAGATCATGTGAATACCAAAAGACATTATTCATTTTAAAAAATCTCCTTTTAAATAATCAGAAGAAAATCTTAGGAGATCAAATAGTAAAAGATCTTCAAAAGAAATTTTAAGTCATGAATTTTGAAAAAGATATTCTTTTTAGGAAACAACAAAAGAATCGTAGAAGAACAAATAATAAATAATCTCGATTCATGCATAAGAATTCTCAAGATTCATATAGAAAATCTCCTTAAGTAAATACTAAGAGGAATTGTAAAAGGACAATTAATGAAAAATCTTGATTCATAATAAATTTCAATTAACTAAAAGAATCAAGATTTGTTTGGATGAATCTCTTCTTTAGCGAAAGAAAAAAAATCTTGATTCATAGAAAACTTTCAAGTTGTAATCAAAAGAACAATTTGCTTGTAAAAATGTAAGTTTTCATAGAAAAAGTCCTTTTGCTTGTAAAAATGTAAGTTCGAATAAGTTGCAGCGCTCAGTATGACCGCTTACCAAACCGAGCAAAATAGCCCTAAAACAACTCCGTTTTCACGTGTTATAGGCTGTTTTCTGTAGCCCGCTGTTGCACGTGAAACGTCAACCATCTCAACACCCTGGAACCATCCCGGGTGGCACCATGGGGGATAGGGCTTTGGTATAGTGTTGGGCGTTGAATAACTTTTCGCAAGTTCGCACGTTACCTTGATAGGAACTTGTTGTCGCGCCTAGCACCCAGTAAGCAGTTGTTTGTGGACTTATAGCTGTTCGTTCAACCCTCTAAAGCCCTTGTTTTCCTCCTCTCCCTCTTTTCTCTTATGCACGCAAGGTGCTCGCTGAATTTCTTATAAAGTTTTCCCTTTTTGCGAGACGTCGAGACTTGTCCGTCGCTCGTTCTTCGAACTAATCAACTTTCTCTTTTACAGGTCCTTTGGGACCTACGAGAGATTGCAAGTGGGCCAATTTTTGCGGATGCAAATCGCAAGGGTGAAGTGTGACTTAGGCAACGTAAGCTAAGTTCGTGTCTTTACTGTAATGGTGCCTTATGACTTAGGCAATTCTAGCTAAGTCCGTGACATTGTGGTATCAGAGCGGGCAAGCACTTCGAGCGAGCAGCGAAGGAATTTTGCAACTTCGTCATGGCAAAGCATCGTAACGAATCAAGCAAGACGGGGCAAGACGGACCCTTACCCCAAGCAATCATAGGTAGGCTACAAGTGCACACTCGCTCTCATGCTACTGGAGCCACTCAAGAGGAGCGCGATAGCGAATATGATGAGCGAGAAGTTAGCTACTCTCCGCAAGTGGAGGAAGTGCAATCTGGAGCGCCAACGGGTAAAAAGAGTTACAAGGAGAGACTCATAACGACGAAAACCCATTTGGATGTTCTTGAAGCGAGCTTGGAGAAATTCTACCATGGCCAACGAAGGCTTGTTAGGGTAGAGAGCTCACAAGAAGAAGTGGAGTCCAGGATTGACAAGGTTAAGGCCCTAGTCGACCAATTATCAGATGACACCAAAGACTCTGTGCAACACCTGTAGGAAGTTGTAGCGGAACTCACTTCAAGGGTGACCATGCTCACAAGAGCCCTAAATGCGGGAGGAAGCAACACCCTGCATTGCGCCGCCACAAAACTTAAGGGCACCCGAGCCTCATGGTTATGGAGGAGCCAGAGATGCCAAAGAGCTCGAGAATTTCTTGTTTGACATAGAACAACACTTTTGAGCTACGAGGCATGCTTCTGAAGAAACCAAAGTTTCTATAGCAACCATGTATCTGAACGGAGATGTAAAACTTTGATGGCAAACCCGTTGGGAGGAGATCCAAGAAAGTTGGTGTCGAGTTGACACATGGGGGGACTTGAAGCGGGAGTTGAGAGCTCAGTTCCTACTAGAGAACACAGAGTTTGTCGCAAGAAGGAAGTTAAGAAAACTCTGCCAAAATACTTCCATTCGAGACTATGTGAAGCAATTTTCTACACTAATACTGGATATATAAGTCATGTCCAAGGAGGATAAGTTGTTCAGCTTTCTCGATGGATTGAAGCCATGGGCTCAATAAAAACTACATCGAAAGAATGTCACCGATGTGATCGTGGCAATTGCTACCACAGAAAGGCTCACCGACTTTGTTTCCTCTGAAAACCCGGGAAAAAGAAAACAATCTTTAGGCAATCACCCTCCAAAATATTCTTGAAGGAAGGAGCTCGGGGGCGAACAAAGGAAGAAGGGTTCCTATAAAGGGTCAAGCCTAAAAGGCAAGGCCTCGAAACCTAGCAGATGCTTCTTTGCGAAGGGCCGCACATGGTAAGGGAGTGCCCACAAAAATAGACACTCAATGCTTTAACAGCTTCCATCCATCCCCCCCGATCGGACAAAGGCAAGGCTGTCGCTCTTAGTTAGAGTAGTTCAGAATCCAACAGTGACGATGAGGAGTTGCAAGGACCCCAGATGGGAGTAATGCATTTATTGAACACTATGTGGGGTCAACTGAGGGAGAACACGAAGACCTGGCTACAAAAAATAGGAAGTGGCAAGCTGATGTATGTAGACATAAAGTTCAATGGCCAAACGACCCGTGCAATGGTGGACATGGGCACTACCCATAACTTTATAACTGATCAAGAAGCAAAACGACTTGGGCTAATCTTGGAGAAGAACCCAAGTCGAATGAAGGCGGTGAACTCGGAGGCCAAGCGAATCTTCGAGTTGGCAAAGGGAATTCCTATCAAGATCGGAACATGGAGCGGGAGCACAAACATGATGGCAGTGCCACTAGACGACTTCCAAGTGATTCTTGGAATGGAATTCATGCACGCGGCGAAGTTGGTGCCAATGTCATTCTTAAACTCCCTATGTATGATGGGACGTGACGACCCTGTGTGGTTCCCGTCTCTCAGAAAGGAACCAAGGAACCCCAACATATATCGGCATTACAACTGAAGAAAGGGGTACGAAAAGATGAACTAACATTCATGGCTGCTATGAAGCTAGAACCACTCGACGAGAAGGCCATTCATGAACCTGCTATGGTGGCGAACGTCCTGAAGGAGTTCACGGATGTTATGCCGCCTGAGTTGCCGAAGACTCTACTGCCACGCAGAGGAGTGGATCACCACATCAAGCTAGAGGCAAGAGTGAAGCCTCCAGCGAGACCACCCTACCGCATGCCCCCTCCAGAGTTGGCAAAGCTCAGAAAGCAATTAGGTGAACTACTAAGTGGCATCCACAGTTCTAAAGCACCATTCGGAGCTCTAGTGCTCTTCCAGAAGAAACAAGATGGGAGCCTCGGACTATGTGTCAATTACCGAGCCCTCAACAAAGTGACGGTGAAGAACAAGTATCCCATCCCGCTCATCATGGACTTGTTCGACCAATTGGGCAAAGCCAAGTATTTCTCAAAACTCAACCTTTGGTCGGGGTATTGGCAGGTGCACATTATTGAAGACGACGAAGCAAAGACTCCCTGTGTAACTAGGTATGGAGCGTTTGAGTTCTTGGTGATGCCTTTTGGCTTAACCAACTCTCCGACCACATTCTGCACTCTCATGAACCAGCTATTCAAATAGTATTTGGATAAGTTCATGGTCGTCTACTTGGATGATATCATCATCCACAATCAAACGCTCGAGGAGCATGTCAAGCACCTTCAAACAATTTTTAAGGTTCTCAGGAAGAACACTTTGTTCGTGAAAAGGGAGAAATGCTACTTTGCTCAAACGAAAATATTATTCTTGGGGTATCGAATCGGTGATGGCTCCATTCGGATGGAAAAATCGAAGGTGCAAGCGGTTACGGAATGGTGAACCCTAAAGAAGGTGCTAGAGTTGAGATCCTTCCTTGATTTCATCAACTACTATCAACGCTTCATAGCGGGGTATTCGAAGTGTGCAACTCTACTGACGGAGTTGTTGAAGAAGGAGCAGCCTTAGAGGTGGTCTGATAAATGTGAAATTACATTCCAAGATCTGAAGGCTGCTTTGTTGAAAGAACTAGTGCTCAAATTGTCGGACTATGGGAAGCCCTTCGAAGTCCATACAGATACTTCAGACTTCGCTATTGGAGGAGTACTCATGCAGAAGGGTCATCCAATGGCCTACGAGAGCCGCAAACTCAATGAGACCGAGCAGTGGTATCCGGTGCATAAGAAGGAGATGACAGCGGTGATCCACTGTCTACGAGTTTGGCGACACTACCTTCTTGGATTGCGATTTGTACTAAGGACATACAACATCACTTTGATCTATTTCCAAACTCAGAAGAAACTCTCCCTAAAACAAGCATGATGGCAAGACTTCCTAGCTGAGTTTGATATGGCAATGGAGTACAAGCCCAGAAAGGCAAATGTCGTGGCCGATGTATTGAGTCGGAAAGTGGAGCGTGTGAATGTCGTACAATTGGAGGGCAAAGGCCAAGCAAGTCAATTGCACTCCAACTTCCTTTCCAGGATCAGGGATGGACTGTACAGTGATCCCCAAGCAGAAGCCATGATATAACTCATTAAAGAAGGCAAGGTACGACGGTTTTGGGTCCAGGAGGGACTCGTTTACACCAAAGAGAATAGGGTTTATGTTCCTCGAGTGGACAATCTGAGATATGAACTCTTAAGAGAGTGTCATGATTCCCTTTGGGCTGGATACCCAGCCATTCATAGAACCTTGGCTCTTATGGAGAGGACCTTCTATTGGCCGAAGATGGGGACTAATGTAGACGAATATGTTCGAACGTGCCTTACTTGCTAGCAAGACAAGATGGAGCAACGGAAGCCGATGGGACTTTTGGACCCGTAGCCCATACCAAAAAGGCCATGGGAGAGCATTTCATTGGACTTCATATCAAGCTTGCCCATAGTAGGGAGACTCGGATCGATACTTGTAGTGGTTGATCGATTTTCAAAGTATGAAACTTTCATTGCTGCTCCCCTACACTGTTTAGCAGAGGAGGCAGCCAAACTGATGATGAAGGATGTGGTGAAGTATTGGGGAGTCCCGCATAATATTATCAGTGATCGAGATGCTCAGTTCCTGGGACAATTCTGGACCGAGCTATTCAAATTGTTGGGGTCCAAGTTATACTTCTCCACAAGCCTCCGCCCCTAGACGGATGACCAAACCAAAAGGATAAACTCGCTCCTAGAGCAATATCTTTGACACTTTGTGAGTGCCAACTAATGAGATTAGGTGAAATTGTTGGACATTGCCTAATTCTCCTACAACTTGCAGCGGAGCTCTGTGTCCAACAAGAGCCCCTTCGAGATCATTACAGGATAACAACCGTCAACTCCTCACACCATGGCAATCGAGTATACTGGGAGTCATCTGTCAGCCTACCACTTCGTAAAGGAGTGACACCGAAATGTAGATATTGCATGAGCTTACTTGGAGAAGGCGACAAAAAGGATGAAGAAGTGGGCAGAGTTGGGAAGGCGACCGCAAGAGTTCAAGGTCTGTGATTTGGTGTTGGTAAAGCTCCAACCAGTATCACTCTAATTCTTTAGGAACAAAGTACACAAAGAATTGGTGCGTAAGTATGAAGGGCTCTTCCCAATTATCAGCAGGGTGGGCAACGTCTCCTACAAGTTGTAGTTGCCGCCGTGGTTCAAAATTCACAATGTTCTTCACGCCAGCAACCTAAAAGCCTACAACTCGGATCTACAAGATGCTTCCCGAAGTATTCCAACTCGATTACCCCCCCACCAGAGTCTCCTATGAGAAGCGAGTTAAAACTATTTTAGTGGATCGCAAGATAAAGCTACCCAATGGAGCTCAGTAGACCGAGTACTTGGTGAAGTGGCGAAAGCTTCTCCGAACTGAAGCCAGTTGGGAGTCCAAAGATGCCCTGTGACATGAAGAAACAATTATTAACAACTACCAACAAGCGTCGACGAGGGCGTCGACGGTTTGAGTGGGGCAGAATGTCACGAATGGTCATCACGCACCCGCAATAACTTCATTCAACGAATCATTCATCGCTCTCATCTACATGTATAGCTACTTAGCAATATGTTTTGGCTTGGTTTTAAGTCCTTTTGTGAACAAGTTACAGCACTACAGTGCGACCGCTCATCGAACCGAGCAAAATAGCCCCAAAATAGCTCCGTTTTCGCATGCCACGGGCTATTTTCTGTAGCTCGCTGCTGCACGCGAAACGTCAGCCATCTTAGTACCCTGGAACTACCCAGGTGGCACCATGGGAGATGGGGCTTTGGTATAGTGTCAGGCATTGAACAACTTTTCACAAGTTCGCACGTTACCTTGACGAGAACTTATTGTCGCGCCCGGCACCTGGTGAGTAGCTATTTGTGGACTTGTAGCTATTCGTTCAACCCTCTAAAGTCCTTGTTTTCCTCCTCTCCCTCTTTTCTCTTGTGCGCGTAAGGTGCTCGCTGAATTGCTTGTAAAGCTTCCCTTTTTCGTGAGACGTCGGGACTTGTCTATTGCTCGTTCTTCAAACTAATCAACTTTCTCTTTTACAGGTCCTTCGGGACCTACGAGAAGTTGTAAGTGGGCAGATCTTTACAGACTCAAATCGTAAGGGCGGAGCGCGACTTAGGCAACACAAGCTAAGTTCGCATCTTTGCCGCAAGGGTGCCTCGCGACTTAGGCAACGCAAGCTAAGTTCGCGTCTTTGCGGCAAGAGTGCCTCACGACTTAGGCAATTCTAGCTAAGTCTGTGACAAAATGGCAGAAAAAGACATAAAAGATCAAATGAGAGATCTTGATTCAAATAAGGAAAATCCTAAGTTATAATTTTGAGAAATCAAGATCATGGTATAGACAAAATTCATTCCAATTCATAATCAACAAAATCACTTTTCGGATAATGTAATGAAAGCAACATAGATAGATTAAAAATAGCAAGTTCTTTTAGTTTTAAATTTTGTGATTGATTTCATGCAAGCATGTCTTTGTCTTTTTTATACCATTCAAAAATATGCATTATCGTTTAAAACCAAAAGACAAGATTTATCATAAAAATCATTAAGATCAAAAAATGTAACACATAATTCCAAAAGATATGATTTCAAATCATCATTACTTCAAATTCTCATGCATAATATAAAATCATCAAGTATGGTATCAAAACTTTTAATATTTTCATTACGTCTTATATCATTATGCATCATTAAATCATCAAACATGATTTCATAAAACATAAATCATTTTTAATCAAAATCAAAATAAAAAAGCAATATGAAAATCATTAAGATACACATTATTGCTTCTTAAAATGTACATAGAATTAATCTTATTAGGTGTATAAGCATTAGATTTAAATCTAACATTTTGTTTCTTTATCATAAAACATAAAATTGTCATGATTATTTTTTTAAAATAACTAGAAATAAAAGCATGATATATTTTTTTATAATTTTTTTATTTTTTACTAACTAATTTAAAAATAACTCATGAAAAAGCATTAAGTAATTTTAAAATAAAATAAAGGAGTTTTGTTTGAGTTGCTTACCTCATTGTCGAGAGTCATCAAAGCGAAGTTCGCCATTTCATCTTCATCAGTTTGCTTCTCGTCTTCGGATGCACTTGTTTCGTCCCAAGTCACATTGAGTGCTTTCTTGTTTTTTGGTAACTTTTTTTTTTAAGTTCATTTTTGTTCTTTAATTGTTGTTTCATGAAATTTTTAAATTTTATAGTGAGCAATTCAAAGTCATCATCATCATCACTTGAGTTATCACTGAAGTGATATTCTATTGTTCGAAGTGTCAAATCCTTCATGTTCTTTGGAAGATTGTTTTCAAGTTCATCATATTCAACATATGTCATACAACTCATTTCATAGGTCATTAAAGACCCAATAAGTTCTTCGAGTGAAAAATGGTTCAAGTTTTTTTATTCTTGTATTGCCGTTATTTTCGAATCCCAATTTTTAGAAAGTGATCGTAAAACTTTATTAACAAGTTCAAAATTCGAAAACCATTTGCCAATAGCTTTTAAACTATTGATAACATCCGTAAAATAAGTGGACATATCAACAATAGTTTTGCTTGGCTTCATACGAAACAATTCAAAATCATGCATCGAAAGATTAATCTTTGAATATTTAACCCTACTAGTGCCTTCGTGTGTGATTTCAAGAGTATGTCAAATATTGTACTCAATTTGATAAGTCAAAACACGATTAAATTCATTTTTGTCTAAGACACAAAACAAAGCATTCATAGCTTTGACATTCAAAGAGAAAGTCTTCTTCTCCAAATCATTCTAATCGTTCATTGGAAGAGAAAACTTTTGAAATCTATTTTTGATAATATTCCATAAACCAAGATTCAACAAAAACAAGAAAACTCTTATCTGAGTTTTCCAATAAGTGTAGTCTGTCCCATTGAATATAGGAGGACGAATGATAAAGTAACCCTCTTGAAATCCAAAAAGAGCCATTTCTCTTGGGTGTTAAACTAAATGAGAAAGAATGTGGCTTTGATACCAACTATTAGTCTAAGAGGGGGGTGAATTAGTGCAGCGGATAAAAATCACGTCGAGTCAAAAATTTTCATACGATGAAACTCGTTTTGGAAATATGTTGACTTGAAAGCATATTCGTAAGGTAGTGAAAGTAATAATTCAGTTTGTAATTAAAGTAAAGAGCAAAATAGAAATGTAAACTATAATTTTATAGTGGTTTGGTCGTCGTGACCTACATCCACTCCCGATTCCTCTTCACTCATGGCCACCGGCTTCCAATACCGATCTTCCTTCAATGGGCAAAGATCAACAACCATTTTACACCCCTCTTCCCCTTTTCACAGGTTTAGAAGACAACCTTTTATAAGTACTCACTCTTTAAATAGAATTCTAAACTTAGAACTAGAGGAGGGGATCTCTCAAGTGATTGCTATAGCATTTTCCTACTTTTAAGCTCTTTGTGCTTGTATATGTTAACCAGGGATGAGAGAGGTACTTATAGGCCTCAAGTGGATTCAAACTTGGAGCCTAAAAGTGTCTCATCTATTGAATCTCGTATTTTGATGATGAAACCACTTGATATATGTTTATGATTTAATCTGTGTTTTGAGTGACGCCGGATGCTTCGATCAAGATGAGACAATTAAAGCAGAAAAAATCATGTTGTGCCCGAGGAACATGTCAGAAGATTGGACGTCGGGCCGGTGGATCGGTCGACATATCGACAGAAGGCTTCGGGCCGTGGACTCGGGCATCGAGCCAAGAAGAGCGGGTATTGTGCCAAGGATATCGGAGTTGCGGAGTCAACTAGCCGATTGGGCAATAGGCCGCAGGAGAGGACGATGCGCCGAAGAATCGGACGAAGCATCGAGGGACCAACGACATGCCGAACAACTTGGTTAATTGCTTAGGATTAATTATCTCGATCGAAGTTTTGTTTTACATGTGCAGGATTAACTATGATAGAAGTAAGGTATGCAGCAGAAGTTGCGCCGGAGTCAAGACTATGATCACGTTGGGAGTTCAAGAGTTCGACGGAAGTCCGGACGATCGTCGAAGGTTCTGCAGGAACAAATCTGAGAAGTCTAGGAGCTTGCCAAAGAAGCTTGTCGGAACTCGCCAAGTGGATCATCGCAAGTCCAGGAGTTTGCTGGAAGTCCGCAGGAGCATCACCGAGGGTTCATCAAATGATCGACGGAAGTTCGCCGGAAGCTCACCGGAAGAAGCGATTGACGCACCGGAGCAAGTTGCAGTAAATGTCTTAAGAAATATCGTAGTTAGCACTATGATTGAGTTAGAAATGGGAGGTGATCCCATTAACTTAATCTTGGAGCAATTGGGCCCTTGATAGACCCAAAGTAGGCCGAATGGATCAACCCATTCGGACTAGAATTCCTGCTAGGCGGTTGTCTCCTAAGCCTGTCAAAAGGAGTGAAACTGTAAAAGGGTAGTTGGTCTTCACCTATTGAAGGAAGGTCTCTAGTGGACGTCAGTGACCTCGTTGGTGGAGGAAGCCAAAAGTGGATGTAGGTCAAGATTGACCGAACCACTCTAAATCTCGGTTTGCATTTACTTTGAGCATCTTATCTTTACTGCAAACCTCCTCTGTAGCTTACTGTCTTCTGCTCATTTACGAACGTGTTTCATAGTTAAGTATTTTCCGAATCGACGTTAAGACGGAAATCAGTTTTATCGTACGAACATCATATTTCAGTTTGCGCTTACATTCTGATTTCTATCTAAACTACAAACTGCCTTCCTTACTTTACTTCAAATACATTTCCATAAGCTTTCAAAGTTATTATCTGCATGAAACGACTTTTATGTCGGAATCGAATTTCAACGTACGAACACAGTTTTAATCGTCGAAAGTTTTCCGCTGCACTAATTCACTCCCCCCCCCCCCCTCCCTCTTAGTGCTCTTGATCCTAACAATTGGTATCAGAGCCCGGTATTTCTTATTTTGGATTTACACCCGAGAGAAATGGCTCTTTACGGCTTTCAAGAGGGCTTTTCGGTTGTTCGTCCACCGTTGTTTAACGGATTGGACTATACTTATTGGAAAACTCGAATGAGAGTTTTCTTGATTTCTATGAATTTGGATTTATGGAATATTGTTGAAAATAATTTTCAACTTCCATCTAAACCGATGAACGAATGGTCGGATTTGGAGAAGAAGTATTTTTCTTTAAACACAAAGGCTATGAATGCCTTATTTTGCACTTTGGACAAAAATGAGTTCAATCGGGTTTCTTTGTGCGAAACGGCTTTTGACATATGTCACACTCTTGAAATCACACACGAAGGCACTTCTAGAGTTGAAGATTCGAAAATCAACTTTTTGATGCATGATTTCGAGCTTTTTAAATGAAGCCAAGCAAAACCATTGGTGACATGTACACCCATTTTACGGATGTCGTCAATGGTTTAAGAGCTCTTGGCAAATGTTTTTTGGATTTTGAACTCGTAAACAAGATTTTGCGTTCTCTTTCTAAGAAGTGGGATTCAAAAGTAATTGCAATATAAGAAGCTAAAAACTTAAATAACTTACCACTTGAAGAACTAATTAGTTCGTTGATGAACAAAACAACCTTCTAAAGAACAGGAAGGATTTGGAACTCTGGACAAATGAATACCACTTGAGCGATGACTCAAGTGATGAGGACAATAATGAACTTGAACTTCGAACACTAAATCTTAATAAGTTTATTAAATAAAAATCTAAAATAAATAATGAACTTGAACGAAGGAAGAGGCCAAAGAAGAAGAATACAAAGTAGGATGAATCGAGCTCCTCTGAAGACGAGGAGAAAATCAAGAAAGGCGAGGTGGCAAACTACGCCTTAACCGCTTTCAATGATGAGGTAATCGAAATCCCCCTAATTTATTTTGAAATTACTTGATGCTTTCATAATGTATTTTCTTTTTTAGTTTAGAATTAATTTTCTTAAAAATTACATGTTTAAAAATAAAAATACAAAAATTATGATCATGCTAGTAATTTCAAAAATGATAATATTGCATATTTTATGATAAACAAACAAAATAATTTTGATTGAAGATATGAAATCATGGTTAAGAAGTAATAATGTTTATCATATTGATTTCCATTGTTATTTCTCGATTTTTAATAAAATCATGTTTGATTTGAAGTAATGCATAAAGTTGTAATGAAAATATTGAAATTTTGATACCATGATTTGATGATTTTGTGCATGAGATTTTAAAGTTATACATGATGATTTTTGTGGTTTATTGATCTTGATGGTTTTTATGATGAAATTTATTTTTCGATCCTAAACGTTGATGCATGTTTTTCATAAATGAAAAAGGCTTGCTTCTATGAAATAAATCATATAAATTGAAATGGCTAAAAAGAGAAAACCATGTTTCTTGAAAATTCTTTTTCTCTATCTTATTGGCTGTGATGAATCTATTTGATCATCTTTTTATGAATTTCTTGAAAATGATTTTGATTTGACAATTTGAATTTGAATGAATTTTTATCCTAATTATAATCTTGGTTTATTGGAATTACTTGAGATCTTCTTTATAAATCAAAATCTTATATCTCCTATGTTTCCTTTTACCATTTCCTAAAGAGGAGATCTATAAAACTAACCATGATCTTGATAATTATGTTTTGAAACTTTATGTAAATCAAGATCGTTCACCATGGCTTCTTGCATTTTATTAAAGAAATTATTTAAATGAATCATGTCTTTTGGTATTTACACGATCCTTGAGATTTTATCTTTCATGACATAATGTGATTGTATTTATGGCTTGTATGCCTTGAAATGATTAAAATATTTTACACTATTTTGTTCTTCTTCTCTTCTTTCTTGTTTACAATGATAAAATGAGGAGAAATTTTGATCATGCATTGTAGGATATAATTGCTATAATGAGAATTTTACACTATTACATGTTTTAATAACATGTTGGAAATTATGTGTTTTGGATACAAAAATTTCCATGATCATGAGCATGTTTCATCTTCATGATTGTGTTTGAAAATCTATAGCAAAACCATGTCCGAATGCATGAAAGTGTTAAATTTTATTTTTGGATTTTCTTGATCCTAACAATTCATTTTTGAAAATCTATTGATCTTGATTTGATGATTTAAATGAGCTTTATCTTGATTTTTTGAAATTTATAAATTGAGATTTCTTATGCTTAAATCAAGATTTTATATGCATGAATTAATATCTTGTTCTTTTATAAGATTGAATGAACTCTATCTTTTTCATGATCTCCTAAGAATTCTCTATATTATTTATTTAAGAGGAGATTTGTTAAAATGAATCACGGTTTCTCTTGATTTCTCGAAATTATAACTTGAGTATTCATTTTATAAATCAAGATTGTTTATATGTTCTCTCATGACATCTTTTAAGGCTTATGACTTGAATTTTGTTATATAAAATTCTTTGAATGAATGAAATACATCTCATCACCTAATAATTCTTCTTGATATTCCATATGTGATGATATGAATACATGAAATATTCATTAATTTGTTTTGATAAGAAGTTTCGATCATGCATGGTTGGATGTAATTTGACAAAATTGGTACCATCATGATGTGAAATAAATGATAATTTGGAATCATGCATTAATAATGATTTTATATTTTATGATTTGGTATGATGCATGCAATGATGAAATATTCATGAATTTGAAATGATGCATGCAATACTTATGACAATGATGTACATGATGTATTGCATATGATGTGTATCATAAATGCTTTAAATAATGAATGTTTGGTATCATGATCAACATGTTGATAAATGCTAAAAATTTTAATGTTTGAGTATCATGTATGATATGCCCATTAATGATGATTGATTTATTTTTCGATATCATGCATGAAAAATAAGGATTTTGAAATTGTGTATGTTTTAATTTGAATATATAATGATGCACAAATAAGATTGATACTTACCTTTTTCATAATCTGAAAATTGATATAAGGGTCTTCCCTTCTTTTTGACAATGACAAAGGGGGAGCAAGAATTTCTAGCTTGAACATCATGAAAAGAGACAAACTAGCTAGCTTGCATAATTCAAGACGAAAGCAAAAATTGCACTTCTCAAAAGAGAAGAAATTACTATCTTGAACATCACCGATAATTGCTAGTTTGAAATCTCAAGAAGAAGCAAAATATGCTAACGTGCACATCTAGCAAACTTGCATATTTCAAGAAGCAAGAGTTGCTTTCTTGAACATCTCTAAATTGCTAGCTTGCATGTTCTAAAATGTTGTAACATTGCTAGCTTGTAAGATGTAGTGCTTGCTATCTTGAACATCTTAAGAAACAAAAATTACAAAAGTGCTATCTTGCCTATCTCAAGATGCAAAACATGCTAACTTGTGCATCTAGCAAAGTTGACAAAATTTACATATTTCAATAAGCAAGAGTTGCCTTCTTGAACATCTCTAATTTGCTAGCTTGCATGATGTAGAAGTTGCTATCTCAAAAGAAGCAAAAGTTCTATCTTGTATGTTGTAAAACTTGCATATCTAAAACTTGATAGCTTGAATGTTCTAAGCATGATGTAACACTTGCTAAATTTTCTAGCTTCAAAACTACATGATGAGAAAACTTGATATTATATTTTTCATGCAATGAGTTGAACTTATATCACAAACACAAGAATAGTTGTGCATCTCCTTTTTGTTGATGACAAAAGGGGAGAAGTATGTTAATAACATGACATGTTATGCATAAGTATATGATGACATGTTGCTTGGGATTTTGAATCCAAGAGTTTCTATCAATATGGCATATTGATAGGGGGAGTTTGTTTAAATTCCGATAGTTAAGGTTAACTCCGTCATCAAGTGGTTGTCATCATCAAAAAGGGGGAGATTGTTGAATCTTGTATTTTGATGATGAAACCACTTGATATATATTTATGATTTAATCTGCATTTTGAGTGACGCGGGATGCTTCGATCAGGATGAGACAATTAAAGCAGGAAAAATCATGTTGTGCCGAAGGAACATGTTAGAAGATTGGACGTTGGGCCGGTGGATCGGTCGACGTACTGACAGAAGGCTTCGGGCCATGGACTCGAGCATTGGGCCAAGAAGAGCAGGTATTGTGCCAAGGATATCGGAGTTGCGGAGTCAACTGGCCGATTAGGCAATAGGCTGCAGGAGAGGACGATGCGCCGAAGAATCGGATGAAGCGTCGAGGGACCAATGACATGCCGGACAACGTGGTTAATTGCTTAGGATTAATTGTCTTGATCGAAGTTTTGTTTTACATGTGCAGGATTAACTACGATAGAAGTAAGACATGTAGTAGGAGTTGCGCCGGAGTCAAGACTATGATCACGTTGGGAGTTCGAGAGTTCGACGGAAGTCCGGACGATCGTCGGAGGTTCTGCGGGAACAATCCGAGAAGTCTAGGAGCTTACCAAAGAAGCAAGTTGGAACTCGCCAAGTATATCATTGCAAGTCTAGGAGTTTGCCGAAAGTCTGCATGAGCATCACCGAGGGTTCATCGGATGATCGACGGAAGTTCGCCGGTAGCTCGTCGGAAGAAGCGATTGACGCACCGAAGTAAGTTGCAGTAAATGTCTTAAGAAATAACGTAGTTAGCACTATGATTAAGTTAGAAATGGGAGGTGATCCTATTAACTTAATCTTAGGGCAATTGGGCCCTTGATAGACCCAAATTGGGCCGAATGGATCAACCCATTCGGACCAGATTTCTTGCCAAGCGATGGCACCGCCCAGGAGATGGTCTCCCAAGAAAGCTGGGCGGTCAAGTGGTGGCACCACATGGGCTCAGTCTCCGAGCGAGACTAGGCGGTGCAACCGCTCCAATCAGGCGGTGGCACTGCTTGGGCTCAGTCTCCGAGTGAGACTGGGTGGTGCAACCACCCCTGAAAGGCGGTGGAACCGCTTGAGCTCGGTCTCCGAGCTCCGCCAAGCGGTGCAACCGCCCTTGACAAGCGGTGGCACCGCCTAGAGGCTCAATCTCCAAGCTCTGCTAAGCGGTGCAACCACCCCTGACAAGCGATGGCACCATCTAGAGGCTCAGTCTCCGAGCTCTGTCAGGCGGTGCAACCGTTAGACCCCGAAATTCTAGGAGATGATAGTTTTAAGCTCGGAATTTAAACTGGTTTGGGGCCTATAAATACCCCACCCTTTCAGCAATGAAAGGGTAACCCAAACCACCGAAAACTTGATCTTACTCTGTGATTTTAGAGCTCAAAAGTGTTGTAAAGTCTAGAAGTTCTCCTCCCTCTTTTCTTCCAAGTTTTGATCTTTTAAGAGAGAAGAGAAAAGTTTGTAAGGGTTGTCTCCTAAGCCCATCAAAAGGAGTGAAACTGTAAAAGGGTGGTTGGCCTTCGCCTATTGAAGGAAGGCCTCTAGTGGACGTGGTGACCTCGTTGGTGGAGGAAGCCAAAAGTGGATGTAGGTCAAGATTGACCGAACCACTCTAAATCTTGATTTGCATTTACTTTGAGCATCTTATCTTTACTGCAAACCTTCTTAGTAGCTTACTGCCTTCTGCTCATTTATGAATGTGTTTCATAGTTAAGTATTTTTCGAATCGACGTTAAGATAAAAATCGGTTTTATCGTACGAATATCATATTTCAGTTTGTGCTTACATTCTGATTTCTATCTAAACTACAAACTGCCTTCCTTTACTTCAAATACGTTTCCGTAAGCTTTCAAAGTTATTATCTGCACGAAATGACTTTTACGTCGGAATCAGATTTCAACGTACGAACACAGTTTTAATCGTCGAAAGTTTTCCGCTACACTAATTCAACACACCCCCCACCCCCCCCCCCCCCCCCTCTTAGTGCTCTTGATCCTAACATCATCTCGGGTTTCCCGAGTCCTAGCGGTACCACCACCTGTAGCACTAACACTGGGCGGTATCACCGCTTGATAGTCTCTCAAAGACTACATTGTTGAATCTCAGATTTTGATGATGAAACCAACTAATAAGTGTTTATGAATTGATCTACGTTTTGAGTGATGCAGGATGCTTCGATCAGGATGAGATAACTAAAGCAGGAAGAATCATGTTGGGCCAGTGGAACATGTCAGAAGATTGGACGTCGTACCGAAGAATCGATCGACGTATCGACAGAAGGCTTCAGGCCAAGAATTCAGGCCTCAAGCCAAGAAGAGTGGATATTACACCAAGGATATCAGAGTTGTAGAGTCAACTGGCCGATTGGGCAATAGGCCGCAGGAGAGGATGATGCGCCGAAGAATCGGACGAAGCGTTGATGGACCAATGACATGTCGAACAACATGATTCAAGCTTAGTAATAATTGTCTAGATTGAAGTATGTTTTTACATGTATAGAATTAACTACGATAGCAAGACATAAAGTAAAATGAAGTCCCGGAGTCAAGAACGCGATTTCGTTGGGAGTTTGACAGTTCGTCGAAAGTCCAAACGTTCGTTGGAAGTTCTGCCAGAACTAACTGAGAAGTCCAGGAGCTTGCTAAAGAAGCTTGTCGGAACTCACCAAGAAGATTGTCATGAAGTCCAGGAGCTTGCCAGGAGTCAGCTGGAACATTGCCGAGAGATCGTCGGAAGTTCGTCGGAAGATCGTCGGAAGCTCGCTGGAAGAAACTAGACTTACGAACTTGTTTAGCTTAGGAAATATCTTAGAATTCATAGTTAGCACATAATTAGGATTGGAATTGGGCTAACCCAATTAGGGGCTAGTTGAGCCCATGTAAGAACTATGTTGGACCCAATAAAAAAGCCCAAACAGTGACCTAAGAGGTGGCACCGTCGTGGCACAGTCTCTGAGACTGTGTCAAGCGATGGTACCGCTAGTTTGGGCAGTGATACCGCCCAGACATAGCCTCCGAGAGGCTACAGGCAGTGGTATCGCTCAGTGTAGTGTCAATGTCAGACTAATACTGGCAGTGGTACCGCCCAGCACAGGCGGTGGTGCCGCCCAAACCCAAGAAACCCAGGATGAGATGTTTTTGGGCTCTAAGTTTAAATCAACTTGAGGCCTATAAATACCCCTCTCATCTCTAGTTAAACTACACTAGACTTGAGAGTAAAAATATAAAGAAACACTATTGCAATCTTGTGTGAACTCCTCTCAAAAGTTCTAAGTGTTAGAATAGTTTGAGAGAGGAGTAAGTGGGGGTGTAAGGGTTATCTCCTAAACTCGGTAAAAGGAGAATTGAGTTGTAAAAGGTGGTTGGTCTTCGCCTATTGAGGAAAGACTGATAGTGGATGCTGGTGGCCTCGACGGAAGAGGAATCTACGGAGTGGATGTAGGTCACAATGACCGAACCACTATAAAAATCTGGTTTGCTTTACTTTGAGCAATTTACTTTAAACTGCAAATTGCCTTCTCATCACTTGCTATGCTCTTCTTATTGCTTTCATTGTTAAGTATTTTCGAAATTGGTTTTATCATACGAAACGAAAAAAATTTCATAACCGACGTGATTTTTACCGTTGCACTAATTCACCTCCCCCCCCCTCTTATTGTTGACTCTTTTCCTAATAATTAGTATTAGAGTCTTATTTTCTCATTTGGTTTAACACTCAAGAGAAATGACTCTTTTCGGCTTTCAAGAGGGCCACTCTCTCATTCATTCACACTTGTTCAATGGGATGGACTACACATATTGGAAAACTCGAATAAAAGTTTTCTTGCTTTCTTTGGAGAAAAAGATTTTTTCTTTAAAATGACTTTCAAAAATCTTCTAAACTAATGAACAAATTGAGTGATTTGGAGAAGAAGATTTTTTCTTTAAATGCCAGAGCTATGAACGCTATATTTTGTATCCTAGACAAAAATGAGTTTAATCGGGTTTCTACTTGCCAAACGACTTTCGACAATTGGCACATTCTTAAGACCACTCATGAAGGCACTAATAGATTAAAAGTTTCGAATGTCAATCTTTTAATACATGACTTTTAACTATTTCGAATGAAATCGAGTGAAATCATTGTTGACATGTACATCCGTTTTACGGATGTCGTCAATGGTTTAAAAGCTCTCGGTAAATGCTTTTCTAATTTTGAACTCGTTAACTAGATTTTACGATCGCTTTCTAAAAATTGGGATTCAAAAATAACGACTATTCAAGAATGAAAAAATTTGAATACTTTTTTGATCGAAGAACTTATCGGGTCTCTAATGACTTATGAAATGACGTGCAATACACATGAAGAACTTGGGAACCACCTTCCAAAGGAAGGATTTCAGACTTAGAACAATTGAAGACCACTCGAGTATAAACTCAAGTGATGGTGAACTTGAACTCCTCATGAAATTTAAAAAGTTCATGAAACAACAATCAAAAAATAAAAATAAACTTAAAAAGAACACAAATTGAGACGAATCAAGCTCATCCGAAGACGAGGAGAAAAACAAAGGTGAGGTGACAAACTATGCCTTAATGGCATTTGACGATGAGGTAAACAAAACTCCTTTAATTTATTTCAAAATTACATGATGCTTTTAATGAGTTATTTTTAATTATTTTTCTTGAAAATTACATGTTTAATGATATAATGAAAATATAAAAATAAAATAGGATCATGCTTATCATGCTAGTAATTTTGAAAATGATAATGAAAATTACATGTTTTATGATAAAGAAATAAAATGATAGATTTAAATCTAATAATAATCCTATATATGTTTTTCAAGAAGAAATAATGTGTATCGCGATGATTTTCGATTTTGTTTGAAAATGTCTTATGTCCAATGAAACCATGATTGATTAATATGTTTTATGTTTAATGATTTCTTCGGCATGTATGTCTTATCATGATGAATGTTTTGAAAATAAATGTTTGTATCATGCTTTATGATTTTTATGCATGAGGACTTAAAGTAATGATTTGAAATCATATGTTTTGAAATTGTGTTAAACTTTTTGATCTTGATGATTTTTTTATCTTTCCGTTTTAAACGTTAATGCATGGTTTTGACATAAGAACAAATATTTAGGCATGCTAATATAAAGTCAATCACACAAATTAAAACTAAAGAAGTTTAGATATCTTTAAAAATCTTTCAACATTATGTTCAACGAAACTATGCTTGATGTCTTAATGAAAATATAATGATGATTTGAAAGCATGCTTGATGAGTTCATATTTCAAACTTTTGCATGATAATTTTTGCAATCTTTTGAAAGTTTTTTTTCGGTGTTAATGAATGATGCATGTTTTTATTTGACATAAATGAAAAAGGCATCCTTCTATGAAATCAATCTTATGAATTGAATCACTAAAAAGAAGAAAGCTTTCTCCTTTGAAAAATTTCTCTACTTTATCGATTTTTCAAAGAGAGATCAATGAATTTATCTATGTTTATTTTTGAATCTCTTGAAAATAATTTTGATTTGACGATTTGAATTTGAATAAGCTTTATCTTGATTTCTTGGAATTACTTGAGATTTTTTTTCAAGATATCTTCTTTATACTCCTATGATTTTTCTTGGTATTTTACTAAAGAGGAGATTTTCTATATGAATCATAAGATTTCTTATGCATGAATTGAAATCTTTTTCTCCCATCTTAATGATCTCCTATGCAATAAAATGTTTTATGACTTATGAAATCATGCTTGATGAAATTATGTAATGATGATTTGAGATCATGCTTAGTTAGTTTATCTGTCGAAATTATGCATGATGATTCTTGCGATTTATGGATTATCGATTTTTACCATAATGAAAGTGACTTTTTCGATTTTAAAAATGATGCATATTTTTGTTTGATAAAAAGATAAAGGCATACTTGTACAAAACTAACAACTTAAAATAAAACATCTCTATCTTATGTTTCTTTTTGCTATTTATAAAAATAAGAGATTTAATGAAATAAATCATGTCTTATGGCATTCATGATTTGATATTAATATCTTTCATTTTTTATGATTGAAATAATGATAGAAACATTGATGATATGAATGCATGAAATACTCATGATATTGTTTTGATGCTCTAAAATGATATAAATTTACTAGTTTATGAGTATCATGTATGACATGATGATTGATTTATTTTTAATATCATGCATAGAGTAAGGATGATATGTAAAGTTTTAAAATTGTGCATGTTGTAAATTGAAACTATAATGATGCACAAGCATATTGAAATAATGATTGAAACATTGATGTAATTATGAATGATGATTTGATATTATGCATGCAATACTTCAACTTATGATAATGATGCATGCAATGATAAAATATTCATGATAAAAAATTGTTTTGACATTCATAACTTAATTTTTCATCTTTGTTATTTATCCTTTATCATGATTTAAAAATTATTGTAAAGGAAAAAAGAGATACAAAATTGTATTCTTTCCTTCTTTTTGACAATGACAAAGGGGGAGATAGCTAGCTTACGCAAGTCTAGGAAGATGCAAAAACTTGCTTACTTGCTTGCACATCTAAAGAGAAGATGCAAACGTACTTCATGTAGTCTGCTTCATGTAAAACATTGTATCTTGCTAGCTTGTTATCTTGCATTATTTTTTTAAAATTTGCTAGCCTTCATACTTCAAAGAGAAGTAACACTTGCCAAATTGCCAGCTTGAATGTTGTAAAATAATGTAAAATTTTGCTAACTTACACTTTACAAAGGAAGCAAAAATGATACTTCTCAAAAGAGAAGAAAGAGCTTGCTATCTTGAACATCACTATCTTGCCAATCTCAAGAAGCAAAACTTGCAACTTGCACATTGTAATAGGAAGCAAGAATCGCTAGCTTACACACTTCAACAAGAAAGCTATCTTATATTTTCTTTCGAAATTTTTGATAGCTTGTATGTTGTGAACTTGCTACCTTACTACCTTGCATATCTAAAACTTGATAACTTGCATAATGTAACACTTGCTAAATTTTCTAGCTTATAAATTGTATGATGATAAAACTTGATATTATGTTTTTTATGTAATGATTTGAACTTGGATGTCTAAAAACACTTGCTAGTTGCACTTCTCCTTTTCGTTGATGACAAAGGGAGAGAAGTATGATGTTATGTATAAGTTTATGATAACATGTTGCTTGGATTTTTGAATCCAAGAGTCTCTATCAATATGGCATATTGATAGGGGGAGTTTGTTTAAACTCTAGGAGTTTGTTTAAACTCTGTCATTAATTGGTTGTCATCATCAAAAAGGGGAAGATTGTTGAATCTCAAATTTTGATAATAAAATCAATTCATAAGTATTTATGAATTGATCTGTGTTTTGAGTGACGATGGATGCTTCGATTAGGATGAGACAATTAAAGTAGGAAGAATCATGTTGGGCCGGTGGAACATGTCAGAAGATTGGACGTCAAGCCGGAGGATCGATCGAAGTATCGACAGAAGGCTTCGGGCCATGGATTTGGACATTAGACCAAGAAGAGCAGATATTGCGCCAAGAATATCGGAGTTGCGGAGTCAACTGGCCGATTGGGTAATAGGCCGCAAAAGAGGATGATGCACCGAAGAATCGGACAAAACGTCGATAGACCAATGACATACCGGACAACATAATTCAAACTTAGTAATAATTGTCTAGATCGAAGTGTGTTTTTACATATGTAGGATTAACTACAATAGCAAGACATAAAGCAAAATGAAGTCCCGGGGTCAAAAACATGATTTCGTTGGGAGTTTGAGAGTTCATCGGAAGTTCAGATGTTCGTCGGAAGTTCTACTGAAACCAATGGAGAAGTCCACGAGCTTGCTAAAGAAGCTTGTCAGAACTCGCCAAGAAGATCATCGTGAAGTCTAGGAGCTTGCCGGGAGTCCACCAGAATATTGCCGAGAGATCGTCGGAAGTTCGCTGGAAGCTCGCCGGAAGAAACTAAACTTACGGACTTGTTTAGCTCAGGAAATGTCTTAGAATTCATAGTTAGCACATAATTGGGATTGAAATTGGGCCAACCCAATTAGGGGCTAGTTGGGCCCATGTAAGAACTGTGTTGGGCCCAATGAAAAGGCTCAAATAGTGACCTAAGAGGTGGCACTATCGTGGCATAGTCTTCGAGACTGTGTCAGGCGGTGGTACCACCCAGACATAGCCTTCGAGAGGCTATAGCAGTGGTACTACTAGTCTGGGCAATGATACTTGCCAGCACAACCTCCCAGGCAGTGGTACCGCCCAATGCAGTGTTAGTGTCAGACTAACACTAGTGATGGTACCGCCCAGCATAGGCGGTGGTACCGCTCGAACCTAGGAAACCCGGGATTAGATGTTTTTAGGCTCTAAGTTTGAATCAACTTGAGGCCTATAAATACCCCTTTCATCCCTGGTTAAACTACACAAGACTTGAGAGTAAAAATAGAAAGAAACGCTGCTGCAATCTTGTGTGAACTCCTCTCAAAAGTTCTAAGTGTTAGAATAGTTTAAGAGAGGAGTAAGTGGGGGTGTAAGGGTTATCTCCTAAACCCGATAAAAAGAGAATCGAGTTGTAAAAGGTGGTTAGTCTTCGCTTATTGAAGGAAGACCGATAGTAAATACCGGTGGCCTCGACGGAAGAGGAATCGATAGAGTGGATGTAGCTCACGACAACCGAACCACTATAAAAATATGGTTTACTTTACTTTGAGTAATTTACTTTAAACTGCAAACTGCCTTCTCATTACTTGCTACGCTCTTCTTATTGCTTTCAAAGTTAAGCATTTCCGAAATCGGTTTTATCGTACGAAATGAAGAAATTTCCGTAACCGACGTGATTTTTATCGCTGTACTAATTCACCCCCCCCTTAGTGCTGACTCTTTTCCTAATATGAGTATGGGCGGTACCACTACCTAGATCGACGGTATCACCACCTGACATAGTCTCGAAGACTATGCCACCGACGGTTTCACCTATTGGGTCACTATTTGGGCCTTTCACTTGGCCCAACATAACCCAAACATGGGCCTAATTGGCCCCTAATTGAGTTGGCTCAATTCCAACCCAATTACGTTTAAAACCTCCTTCGATCTATACAATTATTATAAAGCTAAATCAAATGTTGTCCGGCATGTCATTGGTTCATCGACACTTCGTTTGAATCTTCGGCGCATCGTCCTCTCTTGCAACCTATTGCCCAATTGGCTAGTTGACCTCTACAACTCCGATTTCCTTAGTGTAATTTTCACTCCTCTTGGCTCGATGCCCGAACCCATGACCCAAAGCCTTCTATCGATACGTTGATCGATCATCCGGCTCGACGTCTAATCTTTTGACATATTCCACTTCGACGCAATATGATTCTTCCTACTTTAATTATCTCTCTCTGATCGAAGCTTTCTACATCACTCAAAGCGCATATCAGATCATAAACATATCAATTGGTTTCATCATCAAAATTCGAGATTCAATATCCAATCGAAAGGAGCCCTTATTAAACATAAGTATGTTATGTTTATCATTAACAGAAAAAATTAAAAAATTAAAAAATAAAAAAGATTTTTTTGCCAAATTTTGAATGTAATATAATCATGATTTAAAAATAGTTTAAGTGGAAAGCTGAAAAGGTTTTGGCATAAATCATTTTAAAAAATATTAGGTGATGAATTTGAGAGTCAAGTAGAATTAAAGAAAATTTTGGAATAATTATATACCATGTTCACACAACTTATGTTTAAAAAATATCACAAACGTGGAATATTAAGAATAAATTCATAAAAATATAGAAAATTTTAATTTAATTATATACACAGTTATTACATATTTGTGTTAGTACTATCCATAAATGCTTTTCAAGCCTTTATCATAATATCATATTAAATGTAAGATTATTCGGTCAATGAATGTTGTTGCCTTTTCCATTACCATTTTGAAAATTTATCATACGTTTTTATTGGTCATTATAATAAATATATTTCAATCCTATTAGTTTTTAATATAATATTAATTTATAATTTTGATTTGGAAATCATTTATCTTTTTAAAATCATATGAATTTAATTATGTTTACCATCGCTATTTCTTATATTTTTATTATTTTTAATTTGTGATATTTATTCTTTTATCTTAAAATCAATTTTATGATCTTTGGTTCCAGTGGTCTAATAATTTTTGACTTTGAATCAATTTTGAAACAAATCTAAAAGTGAAACAAACAATGAACGGGAATAATCTGGCGTATCAAAGGAATTTTGATTTTTTTTTTTTAAGGATAAGTGGTAAAAAAATACCTCTCACCAACTCGAATGATGCTTTTCATACTAATTTTTTTCATTAATTTTTTTTGTCAGCCTTAAACCAATTATAGTATTTTTATTTGGCTCATTTATAGTATTTTTTAATGACATTAAAATATTTTTATTAAGGTGATGAAAATATTATAAGGTAATTAAAAAAATACTACAAGTGATATTATATTGTGTCTTTTTAATTATCATTACTTGTGAACTATAATGATATTATATTTTTAAGTTGGTAGTTGGTTTAGTTGAGGTTAGGAGTCCATTACAATGTTTTCAAGTAGGTTTTATAGTATTATTTTTTGTGGTGGCAAAATCACTATATCAGACAAATTTTTTATTCCTATTTAGATGATATTTTTTCCTAAGTTATTATAAATAATATTTGAATCTTAATATATTAAATAGATTCTAGTATGTTTTGATTTTATTTTTGCTCATTTATAGTGCTTTTTCAATAATAATATTATTATTTGTGTTGAGAAAATAAAAATATTATAAAATTATTAAAAAATACTGTAAGCGATATGATATTGTCTCTTTGGTTGTCATTGTTAACAAACCATTATAGTATTAAATTTTTAGCCTTAGAATTGATTTAGTTGAGATTATAAGTTTATTTGTATTATTTATATTTTTTAGTAAACTTTAGTTTTTGTGTAGCTAAAAAAAAATCCATTGGAGTTGATGAGTTTAATTATTATTTTCAATATAAACACAATTTAATAAAAACAGAGATATTTTAGAAAAAAAGAGAGAAAAAAGAGCTTTTTTAAGAAAATCGCCCAATCAAAATTTGATTCAAGATCTTGCTATTATTATAGGAAGATATATGATCTTATAAATAAAATGAAGCGAAAAATAAAAAATGCATTTTACCCGAAAATAAAAGGGAAAAAAACAACACGTGGGTATTTTCCAATGAGAAATTTTCCATACCTCCAACGGTAAAAAAAATGTTGGACCGTCGGAACCGGTTATGTGGGTGGTGACCGACACCCGATACTGGCTGTGCACAGCCAGGGATGAGTCATGAGCGGTAGCGGGAAGCGAAAGCGAGACGACGGCGAAGAGGCGGAGATGGAGGCGATCGTGTGGCAAACCCCAGCCAATCCTCCCGAGCCCCACGATTACATCTTCCGCAACGGTAAACCTTAATCCCCATCTTCACCTAAACCCTAATCTGGCTTTTCTTTCTCTCTTCTTTTTCTCTCTTGCTGAAATAGCCAACTTAATAAAATGGCGAACTGCGTTCCAGGAAGGCGGTACGTGAGGCCCTACTACTTCGAGTTCATCTCCCACGTAATCAGATTGATTCCTGTCCCCTTTTGTTTGCTTCGTTCATGTCGATGTTTCATGCGAGTTTGCGTTGACGTCTATGTTTATGTAGGCTAAGAAAAGATGGGCCGGAAAGACCATTGTTGATCTTTTCGCCGAAGAGTTCAAAGGACGTTCTTATGACTACTATGTAAGAGTGACGCTTCCTTTTTCCTTCTTCGCCCTTTCCCAGTTCTAGTCTTGTTGATTACGAAAAGTTCGATCTTTTTGTGCTCTCGTGCTTGGAAAGGCACTGCCTTTCGGATTTGACTGGAAAATTTATGTTTTCCCTCTTCGTTTTCATTTGTCGATTAGGCTTCGTTGCTTTCTTTTGGAGCTTGATTAGTTTGGACTTAATTTTTGGTTGGTTGAGTGTGTGCTGTGCTCTCTGCTATTTTCTTAGGTTCTCTGTTGCTTTTGGTAGGTCAGTGCTGTGAAGTGTGGAAGAATCCGAGTGGATGACAAGATGGTTCACACATCATATGTTGTCCAGTCATCTCAAAAGATCAGCCACTTTCTTCATAGGTGTGCCTGCTTGGTAGTAGTTTAAAGAACATACTTATTTTACTTAATTGTTCATGCCTCATTTTCTCGTTGCATTTTATTTTGGTCACATTGTCTGGAGGCTAAAAGAAAGGAGAGGAGCAATTCTGAGCTTCACTTTTTTACTTATGAATGAGGTGAAAAAGGTGCTGCAGAATCAATTCCCAGTAAAAGAAAAAAAAACAATTGGAAGATTGCAATAGTCAGCAAAAAATAGGAGAAAAAATGAGACAATAGAAGCAAGCAAATCAAGTTATGTGCTTAGAAGATATTGCAACCATATTCTATGACCAATTTCCCTTGATTTAAGATGAATGCTTTGTACTGATCATAACTTTGATACAATATGATGGTTTATGCTGCACTGTATGATAAGCTTCAATAGTCAGTTTTGGGGCTGATTTTCACCTAGACTAACAGAAAGTTAGAACTGGAAGAGATGTAAAAATAATTGAGACAGAAGGAGATAAAAAGATGAGATAGGTTTGGCCGTGCAAAGGCTTAGTATTAAGCTCTTTGTCATGGGTTGCCTTTTTTTCTTGTTAGTTGCTCCAAGAAGAAGCTCAACATTTTGTTTTGTCATATTTTCACAAACTAGCATTTAGAGAGAGAATTTACTCATGTAGGCATGAACCACCAGTATTGGCTGGAGATGTGTTGGTCCTGCAGAATGAAGCTGATATATTGACAGTCTACAAGCCAGCATCTGTTCCAGTAAGTATGTCTGGTGCTGCAAACTTTTCTTGATGAAAATTTTTTAACACAATGTGTTAGCATTGTGATAGATAGTTTTCCAACATTTTCCCTGTGTAGTCCTTTTATATGAATTATCTTACTGTACCTATATAGGATAATATTTTCCACCCTATTTTATTTTAGAGCAATTAATTATTTGGTCTTGTGTTCTAATGTAATATAAATATGAGTTTACTTGTATGAATCTGAGGTGTAGTTAGGAGAGATAAAGCAAAAGATATACATGATATGCCTGTAATCAATTATAAATTCTCTGTTAAAGATGCATCCATGAATCATAACTGTCATGAGATCCAGATGCTTTATTGGCACGATCAATCTTTGCCTCTGCATATTGCGGCAAGGGTCTGTTTTCATCATTTATCACCTTGTTTTCTACTAATGGAGGTGTCAGAATATCATGAGCTATTTCGATTTATCTTCCTAAAGTTCTGCTTCTTATTAATAACGAATAAAGCAATTGCAAAAATTGCATTTCCGGAGTTATCATATAGAGTTAAATACAATTAATTATTTGCTCTTGTTTTTAAAAAGTTTCTAGGTGCTTCGAACAATATTATTTGTAAGTTTATTTACCTAAATTGTAGTTGTAGATAGGAGGAATGAAACAAAATATATGAATGACATGAATGATAGGCTTGTTGTAAAAGTATAAAGTCTCAGTTAAAGTTGCATTTATGACTCAGAAATGTCACAGAAACTAGATGCTTTATTGGAGTTATCTTCCTAAAGTTCTGCTTATTGATTACCAATAGTTTGACTGCCAAAACAATTGCAGGAAATTTATTTCTGAAGGTGATTATGTGCAGGTGCATCCATGTGGTCAATATCGCAAGAACACTGTTGTTGGCATTCTGCAGGCTGAGCATGGTTTGGCACCTTTATACCGTATCCTGTAATTGAAGATTTTATATTGTTTCTGTGTACAAATTTGATTTGCAATCCTCTTCAGTGTTGTATATAGCTCTATGGTTATGTTATTTTTGTGAGCTAATTCTATATTTCTGTCTTCCTTGACTTGCTAACTTATTTTGACAGCTGTGCATCGGCTAGATCGTCTTGTTTCTGGTCTTCTTATCTTTGCAAAAAGTGCTGACAAAGCAGACTTCTTAAGACAGCAGGTGCTCTGTAGAGCTTTATTGTTTTCTTTAATGATTATTAGAAAAAAAACACAACTTCTTATCTTTGGAGTTGTGACATAAATTAGAATTTGAACTATTTAATGTTCTTTTACCTATGAAGCACAGGTTCCTTGAAATGCTTCCGTTGTTTGTCTCATGACTTCGATACTGACATTTGTGAAATACTTTCTGACACATGCTGGGTAGTTCAGAACATACCGCTTGTGTATATGTAGGACATGTGAATCTTTTGCATAAGGTTTTAGAAAGTGTTGAATGTATGCGTGCAACTTGGACTTTTGAACTTGCTAATTGATGCTGTATGTTATGATGCTCAACCTTATCATCTTTCCTAACATACCTGACATGGCATGGGCGCTGGTGTTGGATTTGCATCAAACTCAGCTGATAATCATATTGAGTCATCCAAAAATGGGTCAACTATGTTAATTAAGGCCAAGATATTTTAATTCTGGTCAATGTCATGCAAGTCAATAATGAGAAGAAGATGATACACAGCAGGCAGCAGTGGTCGGGTCTTGCAACAGTGCCTTGGCCCTCTGCCTTTGCTGTGCTGCTATCACTGTCACTTTGTTGTCTCCACCATTGATTTGTGCAGTCGACCATTGTTATTGCAGCCGTAACCAGAGAGAGAGAGAGGTGACTGCAATAAATTTGTGAATAGGTGACTGCAATTATTTGTGCCTCAGGGACATAAAGATATTTGAAATCTGATGAGGTCCCATCCAAGATATCTTCTAAACTGTATCTTACAATATGCATCTTGGTTGTCCATTGAAAAAAATAGATAACAAGCCATGAGAGAAAAGGAAACAAAAGAGGAGATACAAGAGAAGAAAAATTAGAAACAATAAAAAGCATATGCTATGTTTAGATTAAAGTACTGTAACTTCAGAAATATTCAAATATATTTAAAAAATAGCAAAATATTTTTCATAATTTTAAGTGTTCTAGTAATTGTATATGATCATTTTATATTCTCTAAATATTTTAAAACATATAATTCTATACATTTTAATTTGGTCTTATTTTGGTCTATATCTTAAATTTGAACTTCTTTAATTGTATTTTTGCATGCTTAATTACAATGGTAGTCATGTCAGACATTGAGATCTCTTAACTATATGACACTTGTATCTGAGTTTTGGCAAAATAGGTTATATGTTTGTGTCTGAAGTTTTATTAACAACTGCTACTTCTAATAAGTTCCCTATATGATGCTTATAGATTGTTTATGTAATAGAAAGCACAAAATCATATTAGCATATGAAAATATAGACATATTTACCATGTTGTATGCTACTTATGTAAGATGTCATTGTAGGTATATCTGTTTTAGTTGTCCCATGTTTGTATGTGTGTTATATATCCTCTTATCTTTCTTGTTTACTTGTATATGTATCATATCAACTATTTATTCCAAGTTCAGTACTTGTATGTTCATAACTAATTGAACTCTAGAGTTAGTGTTCAAACTTATATTATCACTTAATCAGTTAGACAATCAACTAAGCAACTTCCAAACAGAAATATCAATTATGTTTCAACAGGCCAGGCTTAACCTCTTTCTGCACTATCACATTGGCCCATGGATGTGTTATTTTTAGTTGCCTGATATGTAATTTGGGTGCCATTAACATGTTTTCAAACCATTTCTGAGAGTTCTCTACTCTGAAATTGAAAGGCTAGCTTTCAATTGGGCTCAGCTACATTTCACCTTTAAATTTTCTTTACTATTTAGATGGTGTTTGGGACTTCTAACAAAGGTTGATAGTCAAAATTGTTTTTTTGCAGGTTTTGGATCTAACATGTATTTCACCTTTATTATGCAGATATTTGTATACATGCTGGAAAGTACTTGCAGATGATGTTTCACAATTTTCCTCCTTGAATGCTTTGCTTTTGCATTTTGACTGTTGAGTTCCTTTTTTCATTTCTAGGTCTCATATAAGCATCCATGTGAGTTTGGTTGGTTTTTGGACCTAACAGGATGATATTGAAGTTATTATGAATGATTAAGATGTTAAAAATCAAACTAATTATCCTCGCTGGGAGCATTATTTTCTAATAGCCAACTTCCCTTTTTTTCCCTTGAGGTGTGTCAAAAGATTCCATGTGGTTCCATGTGACTTTGGGATTTCCTGTTGAATCTAACTTGATGATGGTGAAGTTATTATGCATGAATAGTCAGGCTAATTCCTTAAGTTTTTCTTAGGTGGAATATGTAACCTAATCTTGTTATCATTTTTACCATCATAATCAACTCTTAATTGATATGAAATTACAAACTAGGCATTGTTAAGAACATGTTGCCACCTTTATTTAAAATGTTTCTCTCTTTTAATATTTAACAGTGTTGATTCTGCTGCAGGTTGAGGCTGGGTTGCTGCAAAAAGAGTATATTGCTAAGGTTATTGGGGTATTTCCTGAGAAAGAGGTACCTAACACTTTACTATCAAAATGAGATACCATTATTGACATTGACAACTTAGGTCACAATCCTCTGCTTCATCAAGGGTGTTAGGATATAACCTTTTCTTTTCTTATTATCAGATGCCTGTTGCTTGAATCTAATGTGTTCTCTATTAATGTGATTTCCAATATTTTATGATGTATTAAGTAACTATAGTTCCCTTTTAGTTTTTCTAGATAACCACCTTATAGAAGTAGATTTCTTTTAAGTTTTTTTACCCAGTTTTAGTGAGATCTTTACTTCCAGCCCAGGTTGATGGGGTATTTCATGGATGAATTTGTTTACACCTACAATATGTGTATGCATCACAATCTTATGTTACACATTGAAGGTGACTTTTTTGCAAATGACTGGTCACTGCAAACTACAAATGTTCTGCAAACAGTCAGAAAGTAAAAGTAGGCCGCTGGGGTCATGTCCCCTGCTCTTATATCATGATGGCATGGTTACACATGAGTTAGTGTATTATAAGAATGATGGGTGTGTTTATTGAATATTTCTGCATAAAAATGCAGGGGCCAATTAATTGCACAAACATTTTGCAAGGGTCATCTTCTAAAGTTTAACTAGAAGTAGGTGGCTGGCATCATGTTCCCTATTCTGTATCATGTTGAACTGCATATGATTGTCAACATGTTATATTTTGGGCCTTCCAATGCTATGATTGACAGAACTGGTCTTGACTCGACTCTTAACTTAAACATTGGTTTCTGTTTCTTTTTGCATTGTAAGTAGCTTGATAAGCTTGAAAGCCTCAACCAAATATAATTGAATTACCTTAGAGAAAGGATTTTGTACTTCGATGATTTCTTATATAAGGACCCTTCATTATAGGAATAGGAATCCTTAGTTGCTATCCCTTTTTATGTCATTAGTACCAATATTCACTTTTTAATTGGATCTTTTTTTTTCTCTTCCAGGTAGTTATTGATGCAAATATTTGCTATAACGCACGTGAAGGGAGGAGCTTTGTGGAGGTATGGAAATATTATTTTCTGTATAATAGTTTTGTTTGAACCTGTACATTCTTTTTGTTTGATCTGATGTCCATCGAATTCTGTGCTGTAGTGCACATTCACTGAATCACTGGTCATTGTAAGCTCTTTGTTTGTGTTTCTTTTGATTGCTAAGACCATATAGTTTTTGACATAGTAAAATACTTCCAAATTGATTTTTTACAGTAGCAGTTAATAGATAATTAAATAATTATCTACTTAACTTAATTAGACAATTAAATAAACAAATAAACTCAATATATTGAATACTAAGATTATTTATCAGTTTGTTCATCTTTATTAGTCCTTAATAAAACGAATAAAAAGCAATTGAGATGCATTTTGCTAGCATTGTTGATTGTGCACAAAGTGTTTGTTATTGTTTTCATAGAAACATGAAATGTAAACAAAAAAGATGTGGATTCTTTTTCATTAGAGTCAAGTCAAAAAAGTGGATATGCAATCCAATTTTTTAAGCAAGAATATTGGTATGGATATAACTGACACACGTGTTTAAGGTTAAAGTGAAACTTTCTATAATGGGGTATAACAAGGAGAATGCAGAAGATAGCCATGGAGAGGATAGCAATGGAGAAGATGGCTAGACAAAGGAGAGCAATCAAAGGAAGAGTGGATCAAAGGGAGACCTCGTCAGAGAGAAGAGCAATCGATGGTAGAAGAGTGGCTGAAGGAAGATAAATAGAGTGTGAGAGAAGACCAAAGAGAAAGGGGTGATTGGAGGAAGAGGAGGCGGAGATAGAACCTTTGAGAGGAGGGGTGGAGAGAGAATGGTAGCTGGAGGGAGATGAAGTAGAGAGAGGGAAACGAGAGCGGAGGGGATGGAGAGAGAAGAGTGCTTGAATGGAGAGAAGACGGACAAAGGACATTGGAGATGAGGGGCAGGAAAGGTGGTGGTCAGAGGGAGAGGAGGGGTGGAGAGGATGGACAGCTGGAGGGAGATGCAGAAGTGGAGAGGTGGGGATACAGGAGAGGAGGGCGTGGAGAGGAGACAAGAGGGAGATGAGGGGCAGAGAGGACGGGGAAGGGGTGGAAAGAGGGTGGTTGGATGAAAATGGCACTTCCTTTCTCCCCTCAATTCTAACTTGAAATTGACATATATATGCTCCAAATAATAAGAAATGTTTAAGTGGAGGGTATCTTAGTAATCTTTATCATGCTGTCAAAATGGAGCAAATTTATTTAACTTGGCCGGCTTGAGCAAAATTATCCAAGAATGGGGTGGGCCAGCTTGTCCATTTGGCTCTTTTAATGAAATCGATGCAATAAGTGGACTGGACCAGTCAGTGGTCTGGTTCTAAGTTTTCTATTACGTTTCTAGCCACACTTTTTGTACTTTTGTATCTTTTATAGTTTCTAGATTTTGCCTTGTGAATGATCGTTCAGTGATCTGGTTTCGCTTTCATTTTAACTAAAACAGTGCCATTGTTAATAGAAATTTCAAATGTCGTAATATTCTATTGTGCAGATTAATGACAGTTGCATCGATAAAGCCTTCAAAGGAAAGACTGCATGCACAAAGTTTACTCGGATTAATACCAATGGAAAGTACAGTCTAGTTTTGTGTAAACCGGTCACTGGACGTACTCATCAGGTACAGGGTGTTTTGTTCAATGAATAGGATTTTCTTCTCATTGATAACTGAAATCTGGTATATGTATACCTTTCTGGATGCTATTTAAAGAAGTTTCTTATCATTCCCACAAGCATGATTTTTTGTTCTTTCTTTTGTGGCTGATAATTTTGTAAAAAACTTGTTATGAGAATATTATGTAGCTATTTGATATTCTCCTTTTACCATTTTTTTCTATTTGGTTTGATCCAGTTCTAGGTTTAGATTTTTGGTTCCCAGTTTCTAGCATTTTCAATGTATTTATTGGATTAGAAGTAGAAACAAGAAAACAGCTTGAGGTGGTGTTACCTAGATTCCTGGATAGTCGCTTAGTTTACGCAAAAGACAACCCACAGCAAAAGTAAGCAGTTTAAAAATAACTGTCTTGCCAAAAAAGCTTCCAAACACAACCAAAGAGTAGCCTAGATCTTGATTACACTGAAGAATGCGACCCTTCACCTCCATTATTCAAGATATACAACCGCACAGGAATATCAGAACAGCAGGGAATAGACTCTGATTCCTGTCCTTCCTTTCGCCTACAATGTCCAACCATGCATTGTACAAGCATTTAATTCTAATAAGCATGCTGTCAAAATGTATATGTATATATGTGATGGAGAACTTTAGGTTTATAAAGGATTTTAGAAGAGTTTATTCTTGGCAAAGAAATCTGCAAAAAATCATGAAATACTTGGCCTAGAAAGAGTTGTGTAAAAAAATGAAGTCTTTTGGTCTTTTTAGGTGATGACTTTGGTACCACCTTTGTATTAAGTGCACTTTTTTTTTTTCTTCTCAGCTGTGATAAGTTTTTTAAAGCTATTTAGTTCTCTTAGAAGTTGCATTTTGGGTTTTCAAAAGACATACAATTTCCTAGAAGTCAAAGGAGGAAGTCTTGGAGGTTATTCTTGGGGATCACTATCTTCATTGATTGTATTCATTATTGTACTAACTACTAAGGTTCCTAAACCCCTATAAATAGTGGAATTTATCAATGGATAAAACAGTTCAGATTTGAATAAACTTGCATCTTCTCTCTTGTAGTCTCTGACACTCCTCTCTTGCTCTTTTGCTCTCTCTTTCCTCTTCTTTCTGTTCTATATCAATACACTGGAAGAGAACCTTTTATGAAGTCCGTATGCATATATATATATATATATATATATATATATATATATGAAGGTCATTGCACAATAGACCCCAACAAAGTCTGTTGCTTTTAATTCTCCTCTGTCCAGCATCTCCACCATGATTTGGTTGATCCTGGCCTACCTCTAAATATAGGGTTCATAAACAAACTCCAAATTTGCTTGTACTGTAAATTGTTCTACATATGACAATGTTAGTCTACTTCATATTTTCTCTAGCTAATAGCAATTTTAACTGAGAATTATTTATTTATTTCGAAATGAAATTCTCAGTGATGAATCACAGCCATTGACTTTCAAGCAATTTAAATTGTTGTTTTGCTTTAAACAGGGTTGCTGTTTTTTGTGATCTTATCATGTATCTTTTGAAGCTACAACATTATTCCCCCACTGTGACTTCACTATCTGTGCATTACCATAATTCTAGGCATGCTTGTGTTCTTACATACTTGGTGATACATTTCAAACTTATGACCGAGATAAATAAATAGCAAATGCCTGTGATTTTGCCTGAGATGGTGGCAAGTATCTGTAACATATGTCAGTGATGCTTAAATGTCCACTTCTATTTTCAAGCAAGGAACCTTCTTGTTTCACGACTTTCTTTCTGTCATATTTATGCATCTTTTGTGTTTCAATTTAAGATATTTATGTGATTGTCTACTCAATTTTGTAATCATGCAGATACGTGTGCATCTCCAATGTGCAGGCCATCCTATAGCTAATGACATGCTATACCGTTCTGAGGATGTTCCTTCCCGTTCTGCTAATGGAGTTGGAGCTGATAGAGCTGCCTCAGGGACATGCAAGCCACCAATGTCTAATTCTCATAAAGATGATTCCTTTGCTGAAGATTCTGCCAGTGAAGAATTCAGTATCGATCCTATGTGCACTAATTGTCCAAATTTGCCTCCCAAGGGGTATGGTTTCTCTCATTATATCGGCCATTGCAATATTTTTGTTCCTCGTATCTGTTGTTCTCTTATTTATATGACGCCTACTAGAATGTATGGTTATTTGGTATGATAATTTAATTTAGATTCTTCAGCAACATGCATTTGGTCATCTAGATTTGATGAAGTCCTATTCTCGAATGTTGCATCTGCTATAAATCAACAGAAGTTTAATGAAATGGGAACTACTAAAATATGGATGCAAACAGTCTTACAAAAGTAAATTAGAGAACACCCTGGGTCTTGCTATGAAGCAAGAACTAATCTGACACGCTAATTTTATTCAAATGTGATGTTATTGGAAAAGATGGCCAACAGAAGCAAAGATTAACAAATACTAGTTACTTTGTCGGCAACTGAAAATTGATTCAAAGTATTGTGCTCCCATGCCATAAGTTCTGTCAGCTGATCTGAGCACATGTTGATTCTTTGGTGCTCTCACTGAGTCTTTTTAACAAATTGCAATTATGTGTTATATTAGATCAATTTTCATTTCCTAATCCTATATTACCAATTACATTGCAAATGATTTCCCTTTCAAGATTTTGCTGGTCTGCATCTGATTATCTGAATGCTCTTTGTTTTGGCCTTGTTGATGTCTTCTTCATATACTTCTCTTACAGGTACGATGAAGATGAGGAGGGTATATGGCTTCATTGTGTCCGGTATTCGGGACCTGGTTGGAGTTACGAATGCCCTTATCCTGATTGGGCTCATCTCTGCTGATTAATTGGGTTATTAGGTGCATAATCTGTCACATAGCATTCGTTATTTCATCAGTTGCCTTATTGCATCATTCTCGTATAGTTTATCTGCAGATCAATTTTCTAATCTCGCAGCTTGGAGTCCTCCCCGTGGACCGGTCTTGCTGAGCCAATGACATTTTTATGTCTTGGGAGGAATGACCACTGCGAACTATGGAAGCGTTTCTCCGATATTCTTATTTATTTTTCCATAATATGTCAACGGATTAGCATACTGTTTGATCTCTCTCTCTCTCTCTCTCTCTCTCTCTCTTTCTTTCTTTTTCTCCAAAACATTGTATGTTTGGGTGCTCGCAGATAGACTCAGGAATGCAACCCGACAAGAAGTTGTGCGCGACATCAAGCTGCTCGAGGCTGGCAATGCCGCTGATCTCCTGCAGTGTGTCCATAGTCTATTTAGATGTCTCGATTCATTGGGCTCATGAGCTTGGTAAGACTCCTCGACGTTATCTCGCATGCAAATAGATTGTCACCCTTCCATGCAAGTAATATAACCGAAGGTGGTGAACTCCCAAATCTTCTAAACTATGATTCTTAAAGCATCTCCGATTTTTGTATTCAAGTCTTAGATACAAATTGGAACAATGCTGTGCAATAAAAAAAGGCTTGAAAGTGTTTCGGCTATTCGCATGGTTTCTAAATCAGCAACATCTTTCAAAAACATCAGCACTCATTATCACATCCAAATCGTTGTCTGTTTCACTTAATTCAGTATTCACATTAAACCTGTAGGCTTTGACTCAACGACCCTTCGCCGCTCCTATTGAGCCTACGATGTTTTAGTTGTAGAATCTTGCGACCAAGGTTTATAATATCGAATTGTACTGCTTGGTACGGGTGGTATGTATCGGTTCGATAAGTTATTGGTGCATGGATCGTCCGTTATCGGGCGGTACGTTTAAAAAAATCTTGTATCGGACGATACGGGGTAATATCGGGTGGTAATGGTCGAAATTTTGATCGTTATCATTCGGCATAACTCAGTAATGGTTGATTTCGATCGTTATCGCTCGATACAATTCGATAACGATCGATCGCACTATAATAGTGATACAGTGCTCTCCAACGGTCAATTTGATCATTGGAGCCCTTTCTCATTGTATTTAAGTCATTTTCTCTCCCCTGTTTCATTATACTCTCTTAAACTCTCTCTTAAATCAATTTTTTTTCTCCTAAACTCTGAATTAATTGAATTATGATTTATAAAACAATGATTTATGAATTAATCGAAATTTGGGAAGATTAAGAGGAATAACTTTCTAATCAAGAGGAGAGGTATGTATTCATTTTATTTAATTAGAGAGTAATTAAGATCTTTAAGATTATGATTAGTATGTTTCATGCATATTAAATATTGAATAATATTTATGATAGTAAAATAAGTTTAATTAAGTTTTATTAAAATTATTTAATGCTACAATTAGTTATTTTAATGATTATTTAATTGAAATTTATTTAATTTTATATCAATTCAATGGCTTTAATACCTATTATGGTATTTGTCATCTTTATAGTGTTGAAAGAGAAGTAATTAGTGAAAAATTAATTATGTTAATCGTATAATTAGTGTAGATAAATGATGATTTTATCATAATTTAAATCATATTAGATTAAAATTACATATTTAATGTTTATGTGTTTGACATATATATGATGGTAAAATAAGTTTAATTATGTTTTATTAAAGTTATTTAATACCGTGATTAGTTATTTTAGTGATAATTTAATCAAAATTTGTTCGATTTTATGTTAATCCAATATCTTTAATACCTATTAGGGTGTTTGCCATATTTATAGTATTGAAAGAGAAGTAATTAGTAAAAAATTAACTATGTTAATTGTGTAATTAGTGTATTTAATGGTTTTAATATTTTTTTATGCATGTAACATATTTATGATGATAAAATATGATTAGTTATGTTTTAATAAAATTATTTAATATTACGATTAGTGATTTATGATCGATATTTGATCAATTTAATATGTTTATATTTTATAGTTTATTTGATTTAAATTAGGTAGGATCATGGCACCAAAGGAACAACCACATGATGATGCATGGGTTCATTCCCGAAAGATAAATGAAAACCGTCATCATTGGCAATGTATTTATTGTGACTACATTGGCAAGGGTGGAGGAATAACTCGGGTGAAAATGCATTTGGCTGGTGGGTATCCTGATGTTGCAAAATGCAAGAATGTTTCAACGGAGATTCGTAAATTATTTCAAAGCAAGCTTAAACAAGCAAAGGAAGATATATTAAAAAAGAAGGCAAGAGTTGAGGAATAATATCATAGGGCTACATAGGAACCAGTTTATGATTAGTATGAGGGTTGCGGCGATCAAGTCGACCCAGATCTCACAGTTGAGATTCGTGCATCATTGGAGCATCAGTATACGATTGATGAAGTAATGAGGCATCGATGACCTGACTCACAATTGGAGCATGGCAATGGTAGTGGAATCCAGAGGTCAACCAGGCATGAGGCAACCAACTGTTCCTTCTTAGTTAGGTCGAACTAGTAGCATGAGGTATGGTGGACTCCGTGGTTTTATAAGAGGTCTTGGCAGGAGGTCCGCACCAGATATTGTTGATATTGATCCGCAAGCCTATCCCCTACAAACAGCGAAACAGACACGAATTGACGATGCATACACAAAAGAAAAACAACTGGATATTGGGAAGGCAATCTTAAAATGGTTCAACTTCTACAGGATTTCAGCTAACACAGCCCAAGGTCCATATTACCAGAGCATGGTCTCTTCTATTCAAAAGTCTAGCACGGGGATCCAACCTCCAACACCAAAGGAGATTTACGGCGTGTACTTAGATGAGGAGGTTGCAGAACTAAAGGATTGGATCAAATCCTTCAAGAGGCAATGAGACGAATATGAGGTGACATTGATGTGTGACAGTTGGACAGAATCAACAAGAATGAGTATCATAAACTTTCTTATTTATTGCAATAGAAGAGTGGTGTTTCATAAGTCCGTTAATGCTTCTGAAAAAATCCAAGATGCAAACTACATTGAGAGCTTGATAGACACTATGGTAGAGAAGATTGGACCATAGTATGTTATCCAAATAATAATCGACAATGAAGTAAATTTCAAAAAGGTCGGTTTGCAATTGATGGAAAAAAGAAAAACTTTGTTTTGGACTCCATGTGCATAGATCTAATGCTAAAGGATATTGGTGAGTTGGATGCGGTTAAGAAATGTGTAGCTCGAGCATAATCAATTACAAAGTTTATATATAATCATCATTGGGTCCACGCTTTAATGCAAAAGTATATAAATGGTGAGATACTTCGACCTGGAATTACTCGGTTTGCTACCAATTTTATTGCATTAAAGTCATTACAGCAAAAAAGGTATGACTCGAAGGCAATTGTTACCTCACAAGAGTGGTCTAAATATAGATATTCAAAATTGAGCGATACAAAGAAGATAGAAAAGTCCATTCTTTCTTCTAGATTTTGGGAGACTACCATAGAAATCATAAAAGGTGTGGAACCATTTTATATTGTCCGCCATAAGATCGATATGGACAAGCATCCACAGATGTCGTATCTTAAATATATGTTGATTTCAACAAAAGAGGAGGTCAGGAAAGCATCCAAAGATGATTTTAAGATCGACCAATGCGTGCGAATCATTGATCGTCGAACCGAAGTTCATATGGATCAAGATATCCATAATGCAGGTAAATTCATATTCAGAATAATTTAATTTATTATTATTTAGATAATAAAAAATCATACTAACAAAATTATGTGTTGCAGTGTATTATCTAAACCCGGCAATTCAATATCGAATTACTCTCGGAACGCAAAATAATTTCTTAATGATACTATGAAATGTTATATATCGGCTCTTGCCAAACACTACTGAGGTAGCCGATGCTCTTATGGAGGATCGATTATTTCGAGAAACAGTTGGTTCATTCTCCGACGTTGTAGCTGTATTGTGTCGTTACACTATGGATCCTGGTGAGGAAAAGTTATGCATATTGATTATCAATTATATTTAATATTAATTATTTGTTATGCTAATAAAATCTTATTTATATCTTTTTGCAGTCGAGTGATGGCTACAATTTGGAGGGGATGCACCACATTTAAGGAAGGTTGTCGTTCATGTACTTTCACGGACAACAACATCTAGTGGTTGCGAACGTAATTGGTCAACGTTTGTATTGATTCATACGAAGGTCCGCAATAGACTCTCCTACAAACGGTTAGAGAAACTAGTATATGTCCATTATAACATGCGGCTAAAATTGCGATGTTTGAGTTGGATAAGGAGCCAGAGGAACCAGATATTGATCTCATTGACCTCCAATTCTACAATGAAGATTCAGAGCCAATGTTAGATTGGGTTGAAGCAGTAGAGAACCAAGAGGATCCTCTACTTGATGAGGCAGGAGATCCTCAGCGTCCTTCACGTTTTATCACCGAGGCAATAGAAGAAGAAGAAACACAACCCCAACAGGTAGAAAATCCCCCTCGATTACAACGTGGTAGGAGTCAAACCTCTCGAGAAACTACCAACACCCAATAGTCACACTCATCCGCCCAACGTGCAAAGGCATAGGGGAAGGCAGTAGCATCAGTTGCATCATTGGAAAGAATCAAGTTGGGCGACGAGACACCTTCACAATCACATTCAGCAACTCGCTCAGTCCAAAGACATGACAACAACACGGACAGTAGTGCCTCGACAAATGATGGCGGTGATGCCAGGCAGTCGTTGGTCTCGTCTACATAACCTGAGGGTGATGAATGGACTAAGGAGCAATATTTTACACATGTCACTCAAGATTTAGATCATGGAACTCGACAAGATACTGGTTAAGTTTATGCGCGGAAGGGAAAGGGGAATGGGAAGGCAGTGGATGAATATGAACAAATGCGACAGAGCATACATGATACAGACATAGAAAGAGGCTCATCATATTCACAGCCATCGTATTATGGAGAATCATACGGGCAACAATAGTATGGTGATAGTTGATCATCCTTCTCTGAGCAATAATATGATACAAAACAGCAGATCAGTAGCGAAAGTAGAAGCTCTGACATTCACCAATATATACCTCAAGAGCTGCCTCGGACAAATATGATTCATGATGATCAATCTATGATTAGCACTACATTGATGCATCAATGACATACAGTGTATCAATACACTATGTCATGGGATCAATTTCATGATTGGGTCCAACAAACGTATCATATTGATATGCAAATGTATTGGATCGAGGACCTCGATCCACCACCTGTGGAGGCCCGTCGTTTGTTTTGGTGGTAGAATCAATAATTAGGTATATCTATGTATGTGATTATTTAATTCATTTAAATTTTAGAGTTTATATTGTAACAAAATAGTCTAATAATTCAAATGATTTTTCTGTAGATATTTCAATCTATAACGGGCTGAAATATGAACCTTGAACAAGACTACTTCAAAGCCCAAAAAAGATATGTGATATTATTCTTACCTAACTTATATTGATTTTGCTAAACTTATACTATAACTTGAAAATCCTATTCTAACTTTTTTTTTTTCCAGGTATTTTCAGAGGTTTAACGGACTGAAATCAGGTGTACTGTTCGGTACACTTGAGTGTATCCCTCGGTACACCGTACCATACTGTACCGAGCCTAGGTCGAAACATCGGTACGATACGGTATTACGAACCTTGGTTGGGACAACCATAATAATAAATCCTTATTGCATCTGTGACCACAAATGTCTTATGTGTCAATAATAGATCTTTGTTGGCAACTAAGGAATCTTGTTAAGGATCTTAAAGAATTAACTAATCTTTACTTACAATACAAAAACATATTATTTAGCCAATCCCTCTTTCTATAGGCAGTTGAATGAATGAAGTTCTGCAATTGGTATGACTGCATGTCGAAGTAGTAACGAAATCATATATTTTTGTTGTCTAGACTTGGAAAAGTTGACCGATGCCTTTTCGTTTTCTCGGTTTAAACTGTAGGTGAAATCGAAAGCAAAGTTGATTGACATGTTTTTTCTTGAGCTAATCAACACATTAGTGTTTTGTTGATGCTAATAATATATGTATAATGTCGCTGTGACACTCATATGAGACCATGTTTGTGACGGTGATAAGAGTGGAAGTCGTGTGCTCAAATTGGTGTTGGAATACATCAATGCATCTGCGTTCATACTTCACGTGAACATGCTCGTTGGAAACACGCGCATGAAAGGGATGCTGTCGTATTTTGTTTTATTGGACTAAGACACAAGCAACTTTATTGTGACTGAGGTGACAGATCCAGACTTACCACTAACCTAAAAGAGAAGATATTTGATCCAATCACCAAGAAAGCTCATGCAGAAGAAATCAAATCAATTTAATGTTGAACATTCTTTTATCTCCTGTCATTAAGAATTGCACACCCCACAATTTCCTATCAATCATCTCTACTCGCATTCACATTGATGTCAAATTGCCCCCACCAACCATGTGGCATTGTCCCCTCAAAACTACATGTTTCCATGGTTGAAATCAGTGTTCCAAGTAATGTGGCTTTAGCTATTTTAGAGAGAGAGAGAGAGAACATGAGGCTTGGTAAAAAAATGTTGATACGTTGCACCTGTATCTTAATTTTACTATATAAAAGTGGTCAATGACTTGACATTATAATCGGATTAATACTATTCTTCTGTATCTTCTCCAAAACATGAACTCCTTGCAGAAAAGTGTGGGTGAGGGTGATGTATCAATCCTTGGATCAGTCACCTCTTATTTCTTCTTTTATGGCCTAGTTTGAGTATGAAATAAATTGATAATGTCTATATGATGGCTGAATTAAGCAGCTGAATCATCTTCACAATTAAAAGGCTACCCTAATCAATACGAATACGATGCAATGATAATGAAAAAAAAAAATCCTATAGGTTCGTTAGAACCACATTTTATAATAGTTTGACTGATTGATTGATTCTTAATGCTAGAGACAACAAGACCTTTGATCCTCCATTTCTTGGTTTGACGCAAACGGACTCGTATCATTTCATTATAATTAATAATTTTTTTTTTTGAAAAATCAGTATATCAAAAGTGGATGTTGATTCGCGTTGTGTCATTCACTAGATTGAATTATCCTTCAAAAAGATTAATTTTTGGCCTTTAGACAACATTAACACTCCTTTCTTTGCCTTGTTTTAAAAGATGATTCGTATTTTTTTTTTACATTATTGGTTATCATTTTGATTGAGTAAATATTAAGAGTTCCCTTAATTATTTTTTGGAACTCTCCGGTGAATAAAAAGTCACATCTACTATGAACATTGTTATGTTTGTTTCCAAAGTGAAATGCTGAAAATATGGTGGCTTTAAATATAAAATACTATGTGTAGAATCTATAAAATATAATATGCTATAATTAAATAAAAAAAATTGGGCAAATTCTTGAAAATAACTCATATTTTTGAAAAAAATCCTAATTAGTGACCCAACTTTCAAATTTTTTTTTTTAAATGATGATATTACCCTTGTCGGCCATTATCTTCTCTCAGCATTGTCACTTTCACTAGACCCACCCCTGCGTGTCTCGTCCTCGTTTTTCTCACTCATGACGTAGGTGACCATTGGTCCATGTCATCCTAACCCTCGCCCTCGTTTTTCTCGCTCATGACATAGGCAACCATTGACCCATGTCGTCCTAACCCTCGCCCTCGTTTTTCTCGATCATGACATAAGCGACCATTGGCCCATGTCGTCCTAACTCTCTTCTTTTTTAACTCATTGAACCTACCCCTGTCTCCATGATTTTAGCCCTCTTCGCTTGTGTCTCCATCGCTTATCATTTATGTCGCGGGCAAGGATGGTAAAAGCAAAAAGTACAAAGGTGAGTTCAAATGGACAAAGACGAGAAGAGTTAGACGATAAGGTCAACAATCTCTTATGCTACTGACGAAAATAACAAGAGTGAGACAAACAGGGGTGGGTTTGATAAGCCAGTGGAAGTAGTAGGGATGAAGGCGATGGTAGGATCCCCAAAGATAGAAGTAAAATAATATTTTTATGTAAAGAAAAAAAAGACAATGGTAAGTCAAGACGTTATGCGAGAATTTCTCAGATATTTTTTCGAAAATTCGTCCATAAAAATTACATACTACGTATACAATACAAATATACGTCCGTCAATTTCCATGTGCATTCCCCTGACATGTACTGTTCCACGCGTCAGAGAATTTACATCCACTATCCATATTACAAACAGTACTCGTAATGTATATTTATTCGCGCATTAATTATATGAATATAAATATGGAGTGCGATACATGCGTCTGAAGCCGATGCGTTAGGCGGCTCCTCCACCTTCCCCCCCTTTGCCTCCGCGCTGAAGTCTCACACCCACAGCCTAAAGGAATTAACACCTTCTTTCTTCGGATCACCTCGATTGGATCTGAAGAACGAGAATTCCGACAGAGTTTGATGCCAGGAAGCAGTTGATGTGGTGATTGCGTCGAAATTGAGCGGTAATCGAGTGATCTCGATGAGAAATCCCATCTTTTGTGGTCGTTGTTGAGCAAGTCTGGATCTTGGGCGACATGGGTTGCTTCCCGTGCTTCGAATCGGAGGAGGCAGCGCAGCTCAGTCACGTGAATGATTGCGACCGCAAGAGAGAGGAGCAGCCCATGGTGGCGCCCCGCGTCGAAAAGTTGTCCTCTGGTAAGTTTTAGGCCCTCCGTCTATGAGATGTTGCTCCTAGGGGATCTGATCCGTATCCGTAGAGTTCTGCATCTGATTTCTTTCCGATCTCTGAGCTGGATGTCGGGAAATATGATTTAGATGACTCGGTAGTTTTGTCATCTCTCGTGGTTTTGCCATCTTCCGGGATACTCGTTTTCTGCTTCAACTATAAAGATGGATACTTGAATGAGATGAACTTTGTTATATTCTTTTCCTCTCCTCTAGATGTTTATTAGGTGTGTGATTTTTCTAATGGTTGGGTTTGCCTTGGAGATCTTTGTTGAGTCGGATCTCGTCTATTTCGAAGTCATTGAGTTCCACTTGATGAGATGACACATTTCAGGACCTATGGCGTGCCTCGAAATCTGCTTATTTTAATTTTCCTGACTGATTCATGACTTTGCAGGGGATGATAGAATACGGACCAGAAACGATGTGAATGAAAAAAAGGAATCACTGGGTCCCAAGGAGGGGTCTGATTTTGCTATTTCGGCACACACTTTCACGTTTCGTGAGCTTTCGTCTGCAACAGGTAATTTTAGAGCAGAGTCATTGCTCGGGGAAGGAGGATTTGGACGGGTCTACAGAGGTCGTCTGGAAACTACTGGTCAGGTACTCTTTCAAATGTGAAGATTTTTGTTTGTGAGTTAGTCAATTTTGATCTGCTTCTTTCTGCTGGAGTATTGATTAAGGTTTCATTAACCTGTGTCAAGCTTCACAGTAGTTTTGAAGTTGGTATTTTCACACTATGTAACATGGATAAGAAACATGAAATATGGATTTAGTTGCATAGAGCTAGTGTTTCTTTGGCATTGAGATTGTAGCTGTACCTCTTTATATTATGGGGATGGATGTCTGGGTGTGCCTGCAGGTTGTGGCTGTAAAGCAACTCGACAGAAATGGACTCCAAGGAAATAGGGAGTTCCTAGTGGAGGTCCTTATGCTTAGCATGTTGCATCACCCCAACCTTGTGAATCTAATTGGTTATTGTGCTGATGGAGACCAACGGCTTCTTGTCTATGAGTATATGTCCATGGGATCATTGGAAGATCATCTACATGGTACGATCTCTATATGCTGACATGGTAGTCTTAGTTGATTCATCATAAAGTGTGGGTCTTCTTTTGTTTCTTTCAGAACAGTACTCTTTGTTTGGATTACTTTTGGCTACATCAATTGTCACATTCTTTGGCTAAGTTGCTAATCTCTCTTGGATGATTTATCTTTTTCTTCTACTTATTTGTGTGAATTCAAAGATGCCTAGATTCATGAGTCATCCCATAAAGGGCGTATCCAGTGCATGAGGCTTCCGCTAATGCGGGGTGTGGGAAAGAATTTTTATAGGGCCTTATAGCGTGGAGAAGATTTATTCAGACTTGCTTCTAAGTTGATGAGATTCTTAGTCCCTTTTATAAGCTTCTTGAGTTTATAGGCATTTTCTTTCCTTAACATGCTTGTTTTTGGTCCTTATTGGCATGGGGAATGAAATGGATGTCCCGGCTAAACCTAAATAGAGGTTGCAGCTTCCATATGCAATTATGTATAACTTTAGGGATGTCATTTCTTCATTTACTCTTCACTTTTAAAATGAACATTTATAATTATATAATTAGTTAGTAATTATATTTTATAACTTCTAGGGATATAATTTCTTCATTTGTTGAGTCTGCATTTTGTAGTTTTATATTACAAAAACTAGTGTTAGGTAGGTACTATAAAACTTCATTTTTAGAACTTAACTTCTATCAGAAGATTTTCTTCTTACGTAGGAGAGCCATTGCTTATAAGGACCACATAATCTATCTCAAGTGTGACTACATTGTGATGATGCTTCACTTGAATTTCTCTCAATATATTATTGTGACTTATCATATGTATACTGAACATGGGATGAACATATTATTTCCTAAAATTAGGCATAATTTTTTTGTTCCTTTATGTTTGTTATTTTCTATGTGAATTATCATAATGGGCAATAATAATCTTATTCATGCATTGATTTTGTTATTATTGTAATATCCATGGCTTCTTTTAATACAAGGAATTTTACGTCCTTGCATTGGTGGTTCCCAAATGGATTGTATAAAAAAATTTTAGTTCAAATGGTGTATAGGGATTCTGTAACTTGCATCTCCATTTTCTACTTGATTGCAAAGAGATATTTCAAATTTCAGAGTTTTTATTGTTTTCATACATGGTTTATGCTCTATTATCATTTTGGTGGATTAGGAAATTAGCAACTGATAAATTTAAATTACTATGATAATACTAGCTCACCTTTTGTCATTGATTCTTCTCTGTATAACTATACTACTTTATTGCTTCTTGACACAAGAAATGAAATTGGCTTTCCTTCAATTTTTACGTTGTTAAATATTTCCAATTGTTTCCACGAGTGCGGTTTGACCATTTAACAGTTGACATATGACTTGTCAGCTTAACCTAATTTAACCTAGTCAAAGTAGGTTATAGTAGTCTACACTGTCATTATCCAGTCTAAGAGTCCTAAATCAGTTCAAACTTGTCAGATCACCTCTAGATCACACAATATTTTAGACAGTTCAGAGAAGTACTCCTAGAAGTTTAATACTCATTGAGGCATGGATGAGAGCTGGAGACATTAATAGCTTAGATAATCAGCTGTCTCCTTTTTCTTAGTTCAATTGGGACTCAATGAAGGATTGGTTATTCGCTGTATAATCCTAGATGTAGTAAAACTAGAACTAGATCAGGTTATAAGAGTCTATTGGCGGGTGATTTTGTAGCCCAAAAGGGATAGAATTAGTATTAGCCATGCTAAATTCTCCTTTTCTTATCTCTACTTCTCTCTTTTGAATCTCATTTTTGAACTTTTCTCCATATTCTCTTCCTTTGAGTATACTATTTTTCCTTAAAAGAAGGTGTTCGGAGAGAAGAGCCCCTTTGTCAGACCTGTGGCCATTGTACAGGGGAATCCTTCCCCTACCTAGGTGGTCAGTGGTTATGGAGGATATTTTCTACAATGATCTAGTAGCGATGTAGCAACTAGGATTTGGCATAGGTGCCTAGGATGGTAGGTGGCTAGGATGGCAATGTTGGTTCAGGTGGCAATGGTGACAGTGGTTGGTCCATGTGGCTGGGTTGACAATGCTGGTTTAGATGGTTAGGAGAACAAGGCTTGTCATGCATCAGGTATATCAGAGCTGGTTTCACATGAGATCTACTAGGGCTGGTTATGCATCGGCCTGGTCAGGGATTGTCATCCACGTGTCAAGGTGGGAGAGGCCTGTTGTTATTCCCCCATATCAATTGGCCATCATTATGGTATGAGACTAGGATATCTGAGTGTCATATTGCATATTTGCTTGACTTTGTTACACGACATTGGGATGAGTTATCTGGTTGATCATGATCGAGCTGCTTTATTGTGTTTTACCACCAGGCTGCATTATTGTTGAATGGTTTTATGATCGATTTACTTTATTTCTGAGCTATTTTATGAACGAGTTGCTTTATTGTTGAGCAGCAAGCTATTTGACAGCTAGAGATATTGTTATTAACCAACCTATTCAATTATCTTCAGACCTTCCACCTGATAAGGAACCACTTGACTGGAATACAAGGATGAAGATTGCAGCTGGTGCAGCCAAGGGATTGGAGTACCTCCATAACAAAGCCAGCCCTCCAGTTATATACCGAGATTTGAAATCCTCCAACATACTATTAGATAAGGGCTTCCACCCAAAGCTCTCTGATTTTGGGCTTGCAAAGCTTGGTCCAGTTGGTGACAAATCTCATGTCTCAACAAGGGTGATGGGAACTTACGGATATTGTGCTCCAGAATATGCCATGACTGGACAATTAACAGTTAAATCTGACATTTACAGCTTTGGAGTTGTATTATTGGAGTTGATTACTGGACGGAAGGCTGTTGAAACTACCAAATCACATGCGGAACAAAATCTTGTTTCATGGGTAAGCTTATTTAGTGTGGTTTTTTAGGGAATATTTGATCTTTCATGTCATAGTGTTTTAGAGGAAATGCTATTCCTGTTTTACTCCAGTGCTTTTCCACTTCATTTATCTTATATATGCAGTCTGTAGTACAGCTAGAAGTGTGGAGTGTCTGGACAGTTCTGCTCAATATTAAATGGTTCATCTGTTTCTTCCTAGTAAAACTGAGACAGCCATGTGATGGGATGGTCTAGTCTCCTGAGTTCATTTATAGTATTATATTTTGACATCAAAAATATTTTAAGAAAGCATGTATTTTGTTAGTTGTTTGTATATGATAAAAGTTTAGGTGCTTAGCATGTTATTGTTGATTTATTTGAATATTAGAATGATGCATATTTGTGCTTTTGTACTATAAGCTGCTCTTATGATGTGACCAGATTTTTAAGTTTACTTCATGCACGTTTAGGATTGAATCATTAAATTTTACTTCATCGTGCAAATGTGTCGCGAGTGATGTGAAAGCATATGACTGACTATTTGATGCTTATAAATTGTATAAGTTTCAAGAAAAATGGTTTCTTTCACAATAGACTTAATATTATATTAAGGATTTCAAGGGTAGTAAATATTTGAAATGGTGTAGGGATGCCTTTAAATCCGTCAAGACGAAGACAATAAAATAGTATAAATTATACCTAGTAGTAGCCTTAGTAAGAGGAATATTGAATTAAAAAATAAAATGATTTTCATGGTACAATGTGTGCAAAGATTATATGTAATCATCTTATGAGAAATGTACCTTGGATTATATGTAATAATCTTATATGTAAATAGTGGTCCAACATATTGTATATAGTTTAATTCCATCAGGGATCTTATCTATAAGATGGCCTTGGGTTTAGTACATTTCTTAGCAAAATAACTATTTTATTTTCTTAATTATAAGTGACGTATCTAGGTAAAAGAACTTATTATAAAAATGTGTAATGAATAGAAGATTAAACTAAATGTAAAAGATGAATATGGATATGTGGTCACACTTAGACATGACAATACTAGATATATTAATGTAATTGATATATTAGAATCACATGATAGATATAGATCATATATGAGTTGCTGTATTTTTCTTTTAATTTTGTGGGGTGTGGTTTTCTTATCATCTTGATGTAGAAGATGACATATTTGATTCAACCTTACTTGCCTTGTCCTATAATGGAGACTCCTTGTATTATCGAGTATTTATAATACTCATCACCTCTTTCCCCTCCACAGATGAACCTAATAGAGTAAATATTATTGATCCAGTTTTAGATATTCCTACCAGTGATCCTTATCTTTATGCAGAAGATGATGTGGTAAGACTGGTTCCAATGGGCAGGTACAATGCAAAATTAATTTGAGTGTTACAAAATTGTCAGATAGAGACTTTTATAATATATGATTTTATTCATTTCATAGTCCCTTAAATTTGTTAGATGTAGTATTTTGAATTTTCTTTTTATGTTGGTGTAATATGGTGTCTTCCACTATTATTAATGATATCACTTTTGGTTATAGTATATGAGATATGATTTCACATTAGATGACCATGAGTTTTACTGGTTCAGAGAGATGTAATTGGAGTTAGACTAGTTTAATTCATGGATAATATGTGGCATCTACGTTGTACCTAGTTTTGGAAAAGGACAATGATATCATAGTGGACCTAATATTAGGTATGATAAGAAACTCCAAGTAATTCACTGATAGGATCAAATCACATCACAGCATGGAAGTCAACTACTGGACTAAGCCTCGCATAATTAATTAGTCTGATTTTTTAATATGTTTGGCATTATATCTGATACCAAGTCATAAAGTGAGGGAGATCATACACGCCAGTTTATTGGATGTTGGAGGAGAATGAAGTTTGGTTTATAGAGCTAAACGTGTATATGGCTTATATATTTTGGTCGAGTGATTCATACCGTCAAGTGATCCATTCAGTTACTACGTCTCAAAATTTTCAAAATATCCATGAAAACTATTACATTACATTTCCAGTGCATTTCAAAATATCACATATATGTGCGTTCTTACAGGCTCGTCCTATGTTCAATGACCGAAGGAAACTACCAAGTCTGGCCGATCCAAAGCTACAGGGTCGATATCCCATGCGTGGGGTCTATCAAGCTCTTGCTGTGGCATCTATGTGCATCCAAGAAGAAGCTGCCTCTCGTCCTGCCATCGCTGATGTTGTCACTGCTCTGTCCTATTTGGCATCCCAAGCATATGATCCTGGTACATGTCCCACATCTAACAATAGACCTGGTGGTGAAAGAAGAAACAGGAGTGCTGATGAGGGAGGTGGAAGAACGCCAGCTCTGAACAGTGATGCAGAAACTGCCCATAATTGGCAAATGAATGGTGAGAACACTTCAAAAGAGACAAGTGCAAACGTGAGGCAGGGCTTTGACCGGGAACGAGCTTTGGCAGAAGCAAAGATATGGGGGGAGAACTGGCGAGAGAAGACGCAAGCTAAAGCTAATGCAGAGGAAAACTTTCATGTCGCAAGTGCAATCGGATAGGGAATTTGGCAGAAAGCTTCTCTACCCATTTTTTTGTGTATAAAGAGTGTTAGAGTTGTGGGTCCTGGTTTCCTTCCTATGAAGATCTTTCTTTTCCGTCATTCTTAGGAGATGTGAATGGTAACTGGGGACCTGGTATGCTGCTTGTAAAATAAAAGGAGTATTTATGAGGTGGAAGAAAACTATATATCGTCAACTTTCTACATAATAAATTTCCTGAATGGATTTTGCATTCTTTGTTGCAGTACTATGGGGTTTGTATCTGACTCAAACTTTGGATGATGAATAGTTAAGAGACTTCTCTATTTTTTTCCTTTTATGAAGAAGCAATTGCAGATGATTTCTTGTGCAGAGATGTTTAGAAATATTTCATGTCTCCACGAGAAGTCCTCCCAAAGCTTAGAAGCATCCGTTGTAGTTGGGAGGCCGGAACAGATCTCTATGATGCAAAGCAAAGAATCTTTTCTTCTGTGATGCAATCAAGGCTGACACACTGATACAATTTCTACCGGTGATGCAATGTTTTGCCACACTCTTTCCATCTTTTCTCTCTCTGTTACTTTCCAAAGAATAAGGTTATCTTTTTCTTGTTGCATCGGTCAAAAAGTAGCAAGTCCTGTTGGATAGCAAAAACTGGTTTGTATTGTTTGGTTAAGCTTTTCTCTTTTTTTTGTCATCTTTGCACTTAATCTTCCATAAATTGTCATCGTTTATGAATGACTATGATCGATTGATCGGTGAGCCGATGATGTCTTCTGCAACGGTAGTCGGAGAGAGTGTGAACGTATGTATCGAGGAAAAGTAGCCTGAATCACTAATTAGTACGTCAAAAGCCCAATCAATCCCTTATTTAAAAGCAAAAAACTATGGCTCCAAGTGAGATTTTTTTTTTCCTGAAATAGCACTTTGTGTTTGTAGTTAATTTGCCCATTTTTGGTTTTCTATTTTCAGATCTTCTGCACTGTTTTTTTTTTGCAAGGTATATATACACTTGTCCAATCTTTTCTATCTGTCAATTCAGATAAAGTCAAGATTTATTTCTTTCTTTCATCTTAATATGCAGGGTCTTGTTATAAACATTATAAAAAAAACTCTAAGCATTTGATTCAAATTAAAATATCTCATTCTTAACCAAGTTCAAAAATCCACCAAAATTAATAATATATACATAATTCTCTATGGTAGTCTAACAAGATAAGTTCAAAATAATTCTCCTCACACTGTGTGACAATTCCGAGGTGCATTAAGGACTCATCACACAATATTCAAACACAATAAATTTAGCTGTTCAATGAGGCACTCCAGTGCAAAATCTATCATGTTAATTCAAAATATCTGAAACTACAGGGAAGAAGTCCAAAACTTCAAATCACCTCTAACAAGAATCAAACAACCTAAAGAAACAATTAATCAGCTTGATGCTGATACCATATCATAAATACAGTAATGAAAATGAATTAACGGATTCTGACTGCAATATAAACAATTAAACAAACTCCACTTTCCCTGTATGTATGGACTGTAGCTTTCTCATCATGAGCATGCTTATCTCCATGCAACGCTGAGCACAATTGGTAAGGCAAACTGATTCTTTTGTGAGCTGAACTTATTGCCGGGAGTCCCAGTGATCCACTTGCCCCAACATTGCTCCGTAAGTTCCCCGATCATCTTATTAATCATAGCTTTCTGATTCTCTTGCTACAGAGTAAAGAAAATCAGATGAAATGAATGAAAAATGGGGAATTGCATTTTAAATTGGTTATCAAAATTCAGAACAAGTAAATGCAAATCGATAAGGTAAATCCCAACCCATCTTTTATCTAAATCAATATGAAACACACTAGAAAAGGCACACTATCAAATTATGCATCAGCACAATTCAATCATCATATTTTATTCACTATCTTAATCAAACAGATAAAATATCCCCAAGAAATAGAAAACTAAAAGACTAAACATGCTAATCCATCAACCATTTATCTCCATTCCACACAATGTCACTAGTCAAATAGAGTCCATCCGATCCTGTTGTTAGCTTTTGAACCTTGAAAAATACAGATGTGCTAAATCAGCTACTGAATGTGAGACTGCATCACTAAAAAAAAGCGAACTTTGCATATCGAGCACAACTGAGCTTTTTTGAACAAAACCGCCAGCAAAGGAGGTCTGTCATCTACAATTATCCTTGTAATTCTTTCATTTACATTTCCACATGAAACAGAGGTAGGAAGCATACCTTCCATCTAAGTAAACTAAAAACACCCCTACTAATATATTCATGAAAGGATTAAGTGAAATCCATGGAGAGATTAAATACAATTACTACAAATTTATCATTCGTATTTCAGAAGGTTATATAACTTGCAGACCGAATTGGAAGTCAAGCGAGAAAGCTGGTCAATGAACAAATGGGTGAACAAAGCACATAAAATGTGCGTATTCATTCGTATAAATACAAAATGAAAAAAGAAAAAGAAAGAAAAAGGTGACATCAACAACAATTTGTCAACTTTAGGTATCATGAAAAGGGTCAGAAATCTCGTGTGGAAATGACCATCGCATCGACAGATGCTGCATTATCAAAGATTTTCATCATTCCATTGTAGCACGAATTAGAAAGTCCATGGATACACGAAGATCCAAACAGACATTAGAAGGAATTGTTCACGGAATCGAAATTAGATTTGATCCCCAAAAAAAAACCTGACTTTGTGACTCATGCGGTCGACATAAACAACAACGAAAAAACCCAAAAAGAAAAAAAAAAGTTTTTTTTCTTCCTTTTCCCAATACCAATCCACGATCCACGAACAAAAACACGTCTGTCAACATCTAGTATCGCACATTTGCCAAAAGGAAGACCAAGAAAAAAAATATTTATCTTTAACAAAATCAAACAATATGCATCATATAGAACCCCAACCATAACGTTACTTACTGCGAAAAAATTCACCTGACTATGACACAAAAAAAAAAGAAAAAATATGACAAAAAAAATCAAGAAAGGGGAGGAGTATGAAGAAAGGGTATCATCGCGTGTTTCTAAGCTTGAGAAACACCTGCAACTCTTGCAAGCCGTCCATTGTGATCCCAAACAAAAAAAACGCTAAGAAAAAAAACCAATCAAACAAGATCAAGAGACGAAATCTTGGACCCTAGCATGATCTCTGCCAAAACAAGCAAAACCCCTCAAACCCTAATGTGTCGGCCGTGACACCGTGAAGGGGATACATATATATATATATATATATATATATATATATATATATATATATAGAGAGAGAGAGAGAGAGAGAGAGAGAGTCAGCGGGAGGGCTGCACGGAAAAACCTAACCGACCCGGAAACCTACGCTTGAAACGCTTTTGAACGCCTTCTATTGTCATTGCAGGCTTCGCTTTCGAGCTTTAGGCTTTGGGCTTTGGGCTTTGGGCCGGTTCATAAACAGACCAGCGGTACTCTTGAGATTACCTACATCTCCTGAAATGAGCAGCTTTCTTGCCCATCGTAACGCAGAATGTACAAAACCAATCTAACACACAAGTGCTTTGATGCCCCGAATACGAGAAGTCATAAACTAAAATTATACTGCTAATGCCAAATTAATTATATGATATTTAAAGTCAAATCATAGAATATAGGCCGACTCTATCGGGCTAGATGCAATTTCCTTCACGAATCGGGGGCACTGATGTCAATCTGACTCACCCAGCGGTTGACTAAGGTTATTTTTGGGTGCCAACAACGACATGTGATACGGGGAAAGCCAAGTCAGCAATCTACAGACAATATTCTTTGGTTACTCTCTACAGTCGTACTGTGTATGTAATGTACATCACAGTCCACAAATCACATTTCCAATCAATATCATATGCATTCATTCCCCTTTGGAATTAGAATTGGCAGGTTTTATTGTCCAGTTTGCATGGGGACTCACTCACGTAAGCAATTATGTTATCACGCTTTGTCATCTTATAGGATCTCTTCATGTTTTAAGGTTACCTATTGCGTGCCTCGTTCTTTTACGTGCTAAATTTGGAACCGTAAAATATGGGGATAGGAGTATGTTGTTCCTCCTCCCCGATTGTGCATGGAGACGGACATCTCTTTGGTGCCATAGACATATCAAAGGAATCACGATGCATAATCAAAATTGCCCCACCTATCTATCTATGGATAGTACAACCACAGTGGACGACGAGTGGATCTACAATCATGAACACCTGACTTCTTTTGGCGCTAAGGGTCGGGTTGACAGACCTTTCGTGGCTGTTCTAAAGACGAGACCATGTGGTTGTGAAGTTCGACTATATCGAGATGTTGTAATGCGTCTTATTTTTTTAATGCACAGGTCACCTAAACACATTATCGGTGGAAAGACATTGAATTGTCCACAGCCGTATATTCTTCCATCGTGTTATGTAATATAATATAATATCGATACGTAATCAGTGAAGTTGTAAGTCTCATGGTAACTTGTGCTTTTTATAATGCTGGCAATAATGAAATGAATCATGACTTGGTTGTGCTTTGGTACCAAACCGCGTGGGCTGGCATTATAATCACATGGTCGGCTTTTGTTGTGTTTTAGACTTGTACTGTTCGTTAAGTTAGATCAATTATTCATGAGCTGGATTCCAGCAATCGAAAAGCTAGAAAGGGCCACACATTTGATATTAGATAAGAACCATTGTTTATTTGATTTCTTATCTTATAATTTCCAAGGTTGCACCTTCTGAATGGTTTTTGCTTGATCCCTAATTAACAAGGCCATGTCAGTAGTAACTTAACACTGCTTCCTCTCCGTGTAGGTTCATTGCTCCATGCTTTCACTACAAGGTAGTAGTAGGATGTACTTGAATATATATTTTATATCGGTGCTCTCACTTTCTTTCTCAAACTTTCATACCGTCGTGATCAGGTTCTTCCATTTTGGTGTATCAAAGAAGACATTTCACACTTTGGAAATCGGATTTGATGTTGAACTGATTATAAAATCTCTGTCTACACTTCAACATTCCATCAAATTCTGTCAATATTAAGTTACCTTTACTTGGTTGTGAACATGTATCAAGTCTGAATTCCTTGCTTCAGTCACTTCCATGTTGTGCCTCCACCTTCTACGGATTTGGAGCTTTATTAAGTACATCTGACTGCATGACCCACACGTTGATCATGTAGTGCTGCATCATAAGTGATACAACCAAATACCTGTCGACTCATTTATTGAGCAGTATCGCCTTTACACTGTGATACTTGGTGGAGGCATTTATGTCATGAGCTCCACAAGAATCATCTTTTATTACATAATGAACTGTATGAGTCGTAGCATGAGGAATGATTTCTATTGAATTCCATGGTGGAAAGACGTGTATAATTTTACTGCCGAGTGTCGCTAAAGCTTTAGCTTGTCTGATAATACCGTCCAAATCATCATCCATTTCTGATGAGGGGTTCGGCAACTTCCTCCTCACAGACAATTCCAAAACCTTGGATAATTGGTAATTGTAATTGGTAATTGTAAGTGGTCCAGAAAAGACAGTCTCTGAGCAACCGAGACGCTTCACCATGCAAAGCACCAAAAAGCTTTGTTGGTACATGATACCATGGTCCCCAGATGCGCCATTCATGCATGCATGTCTCTTAGATCCATCAAGAAAGAGTTGAAACCTTGGAGATAGATATCATTGTGTAAGATGTGCTGTGAAGGAACAGAAAATTATATATTCTTGCCGGTAGACATCTTTTCTTTGTGACAAAAGAGTCCATAAGATAATATTAGTATGACATTCTTGTACCAAATAAGAACTGCAGCTTAACAATGACTACCTTCATGGCGTAGGTTTCATTTTTTGATGCGATTTGGCCTTCTTTCTTGTCGAGTTAAACGATGGCTAGAGGCAGCATCTTATCCACAAACCTACCTGGACGTATGCCTCCCTTTCAGCTTTTGTTCTCTTTCTGCAGCATCACATCCTCCTTGTTGCATGTAAAGCCATCTGCCTTTGACAGCATCGTCTCTGCACACGCAACGGTACCAAGGCATTAAGTGTATTCTCTTCCTTGTCATGTTCACTCGACTTCCAGGATGTTACACAGAGTAAGAACGCAAGGATAAAGATTCGATCAATTATTGGAACATGTGGCTAGATCCAGGAAGAAGCACTAGGAGAGAAGATGGATACTTCAAATCCTAGAGTTAACAGCTCAAGTTTAATATCATCTGGTCTCCAAGGAAGGAAGTAAGAAGACTCTAAAATCCAATACAACAACCTCAGGGAGGTGAATTAGTTTCCTCTCCTCTGCTAGATTCATCAAACAGTTCGGTGACACAGCTCTTCTCAGGCGAAGAGGATGAAGATGGTGTCGGATCACCCTCTCTCTCGTCCATGAAATCGCTGAAATCAGTGACGTCGTTTGTAATGATGTCCTCCTCCTCGTCGACGACTATGGGGGCTCTTCTCCTCTTAAAAATGCGACAAAGCACCCAGTCTTGGCTTGGAATCATCAAACCCTGCATTATAGGAAATACATGATCTCCAACATATACTGCACATTGACTATGGCATTAGGATCTCACATGAGTTGAGTTCTTCCTCTGCGGGTAGATCAAGCTTCTGCCATCAGAGCCGGCCAGGCGATACTCATGCATCATCCAGTCGGTTGGAGAGCTGGTAGGAGGTTTTCCGCGGTAGAAGACCAAAACCCTTCTCATCCCCACCACTTGGTTGCACCCAGAAGCTACGATCTGCTTGTCCTTCCCCCTGGCCTTCCAGTAGCCGGATCTCGCCGCCCGGTTTGATCGCTTCCCATTGGGATATTTCGCCTCTCTACGGTTGAAGCAATACCTCTCATCGCCTTCCATTAATGCACCTACATATTGCAGCCACAGCTATCTCATCACCATCACTCACATCAAATATACACAGGATATGGTGTTCTTGACACTTAATTACCAGGCAAGTTCCATGGATCGTACTTCCCGAGATCGATCTCAGGAATGATGGAAGCTGGCAATGGGCAGGAGAAGACCTTCCTCTTGAGGTACTGAACGACTAGGTCTTCATCAGTGGGGTGGAACCTAAACCCAGGGGGCAGCCTGAGAGCTCCAAACCTTACAAGACTCGGCTTGTGACTCATTTACGTTGTAAGCACTTCCCTTGCTTCTCCTTCAGGAGAGCCGCCGCACGTTTGGGAGCATGGAAAAAGGGCAGAATCCGAGGAGAAGCAAAGGGGAGTGGTGAGGCGAGGATAACAGGAGGGGACACCAGTTTATAGAAAAGGTTGCGGAAAGAAGGCGACGGCCGGAGTAGCGTGAACCAGACTCAACCTATTGATGCAGTATAACGAAAAGCCGATGTCGATGACAGAGACGGGGATGTTTACGTTTGCTTATCAACTGCACACAAGACCTCATCTCAAACACTTTCTAGATGATGATGATGATGCTTTGCAGAAGAATTATTTCCACGACCACATCAAGGCTACTATATTATAACAGTTGAGTTGGCAGTGGGCCCTTGTTTTTGCATCCTGCAGTGAACGATTCCTTCGATATGGTCGGATCGATGCATCTGTACTTTCTATTCGCAATATATATATATATATATATATATATATATGTGTATATATATATATATGTGTATATATATATATATGTGTATATATATATATATGTGTATATATATATATATGTGTGTATATATATATATATGTATATATATATATATGTGTGTATATATATATATATGTATGTATATATATATGTATATGTATATATATATGTATATATATATGTATATATATATATATACATATATACATATATATATACATACATATATATATGTATATATATATACATATATATATATATACGTATATATACGTATATATATATATGTATATATATATATATGTATATTTATATGTATATGTATATATATATGTATATGTATATATATATATGTAAAACTCAAGTTTAGAAATTTAATATACAAATTGAGATATATATTATTTTTCCACAAAAATAACGTGATCTCAATTTAATTATAATGAAGGAGATAAGTTTTGTTGCTATTTTCTATTTAGAAAAAATCAGAAACTTAATTTATTCATAAGGCTGCTTCTAAGAATAATAGCAAAATTCCAAACATGTGTTATACAGGTATCAGGTACTCATCTTGATTGGTCTTGTTCCTTTATGGTATGACTGATAATTTATAATATTGGCTCAGACAAATCTAAGATCAGTTCATAAAAATGCAACTCCTCATGGACTCACATTTTGAGATTTTTTTTGGAATACTCATGCTGAAGAGATTTGCAATGGAAATTTATGCCTTCTTTCAGTTCACGGCAATCGAATTAAGTCAACGGTGAAAACTGGGATTTGCATCCTAAGGAACTGTTGTTCCCTGTGTCTCTTTTTGTTTGGCCACAACCCGTATCTCACTGAGAATAGGAGATACATTCATATTTAACTTTGACTTATAATTTCATGTGCGTCAGCTCAACGTTCCGTTGACATCACAGTATAAGAAAACAGAAGATATGAATTTACATATGATAAAAGATAAATATAAATAATAATTTTATATTCGTTATATGTTTATGTTATAATCCTTAATTAATCTATGATTTAAAGATTAATTACATATTTAAGTATATAATTTGAATATATGATTTTAGTATATGGTTGAGAAAAATCTCACCCACAAAATTGATATAAATATACTTTACATTAATGAATAATACTATCCCTTCGTAATACATTCTTCAATTTCTCATGATACGAAAGACTTTTTGTTTGAGGCTCTATCTCTCACTTTACATTAGTGACGGTTGTTCTTCATTCTTGTCCTCCCTATTGCTGTTAGTTACAGGTGCTCTGTAATCCAATTATATGAGTGATGATATGTGTGATATGTTGCATAATTTTTTTTATTATTATTGCTATGATATTTTATCACTTTATATTGATGATGAATATATTGTGATATCCCTGTATAATAGGAATTGAATTATTATGATATCATGATAATGAGATCAATTCACCTTTAAATATAGACTTTAAATATTCTCGGTCATAGGTTACTTGAGAAAGACATTGAGATAATCGAACAGACCATTGTACTATATAGTGTGGGGACACTAGGAATATAGTGTAGGTGCTCATTGGAGAATGAGTTCATTAAATAATCCACTTACGAAATACTAATTAGTTAATGATACATCATCGTTAAATAATAATTATGTAGTCTCAATTGTGTGTTTGGTCCTTATACTTGAGACACTAATGATATATTGTTTGAGTACTTAATTCTTTAATATTGGACTTATAAGTCTAAAAGTTTCAAATCTAGTAAAGTCGGTCATCGGGAGTGGTAGCCAATCTGACAAAGGCAATTGAGTATCAATAGATGATAATCCACTCTCGATATCATGAGAGAAATATCCCATATGCTCTCATTAGACAAATCCTTAGTCATGGTCAATTGGATAATGATAAATCTGATAAGCATGAGATTCAATTTGAGAGGAAAGAATTCTTGAGGAGAATCCGATTAGAGTGAGACTCGGATAGATTTCGTATGGGCTTGATAACATCATACCCGGTATATGATATCTGAGATATTAGATGGATAAAAGAACTATAGATATATGGTAATTGAGAGCAGATAGGTTTAATAGATTAGATCCTCCTATACTATATGAGGACTATGACATAGTGGCCTAGTATATCAAGAGTCGATGAGTTGAGTGAATTATTATAGAGATAATAATTTATTGAGTCAGAAGATGTTCTGATAGGTGCAACTCATAGCTAGTTTGATATTGGGCCTAAAGGGTCATATACATATGGTGGACAACATAATAAGTATAGGATTTGATATGAGATATCCAATAAGCCCCTATTTTATTGGATCCATTGGGTGAGGCTTAATAGGGTTTAGAGCGATTATTGGATAGAGATCCAATATCCATTAAGGTAGGATAATTAGATAGAGATCTAGTACCCATTTAAGTAGGATCCATTAGGATAAGTAAAGAGGGCTTTTTATATATAGGAGTTGGGGCTTAAAGGGATCATATAGGCTAGACCCCTATTGCCGCCATCTCCTTTATCTCCTCCTTACCCGTTCCTCCAACTAACTATCCCCTCCTAGTATAAGAGGACAATAAGAGGGACCGATCCCTCGGTTGTTGCGGTGTGGTAGTGCACAAACACGAGGAAAGAATATACTGTGTGGATCACTACTAGAGAGGAGTTTGTGAAAACTCCATCCATGTATTGAGATATATAGATATGGAGATATACGATTTGTTAGGAAACCATAAAAAAAACATTACATGCATAATAGAAAAATAAAACAAAAATCAGTTTCCCAGAAGAATCATATTTGATTGTCATACAAAGATTGGGAGTGAAAAACTCATAAAACTGAAAACTACATAACATATGTGAGACGTTCTCACCTAGGGGAGATCGTATATCCCCAATTGATAGATCCCAATGCATGGATATAGGCGCTCTCACAAAATCCTCTCTAACGGTGATCTGCACGATGGATGAAGCGGTGATGCACCTCCTCTCATGATGCATTCTTTCCTTGTTTTCATGCACCACCATGTAGTAGCAAACACAAGAAGGGGCCGACCCTTCTTGTTGTTCTCATGCCCTTAATAGGGCTGATGGTAGGGGAGGAAAGGGAGGAAGGAGAATAGGAGGTGGGTGGCCAAATAGTCTAGCTCATGACCCTTTGGTCCCTCTCCTATGTTATATCCTAGATTTTGATGATGAAATCAATTGATAAATTTACGATATAATCTATGCATTGAGTAAAGTAATACATGACTAACTTCGTTCATGAAAAGATGAAATAATTAAAGTAGTAGAATCAAAAGTTGGGTTAGAATCAAAGTTTGGGCATCGGACCAAAAGAATTGGACGTTGTGCCAAGATCAAACGTTGTGAAAGTCAACATGCCGATGGAACGAGCGATACGCCGAAGGTTCGGATGACGCATCGAAAGTTTGTCAGGAGTTCGAATGAACTAATTACATGTTAGACAACTTAGATTTTATGTCTCAAATTATTTAAGTCTTAATTATTGTAGTTAGGTCTTAATTATCATCATAAATTGAGTCAGCTTTGAGTGTAACTCTACTAACTCAATTAGGGGCCCATTGGGCTTGATCTGGGGTTGAGTTGGGCTCAATGGGAGGCACACTCATTGACCCAGAGTTAGGTTAAGCAGTAGCATCGCCAGACCAAGTGGTAGAACCGCCTATAAGCTAAAACGTACGAAGTATACATTTTCCGAAAAACCCGACGGTAGTACCGCAGTGCCAGGCAATAGTACCATCCAGACTGGCGATAGAACTACCAATACATAGTCTCCCATGTGTCAGGTAGTAGTACCACCCAATATAGGCGGTGATACCGCGAGTATCCTTGAAACTGGAGATGTGATACTTTTTAGCTCTATTTTTGAAGCCATTTGGGGCTTGTAAATACCCCACTCTTTTCTATTTCAGGAAGCACAAAAAGAAAACCTAGTGATTCTGTGTTATAAAGTTTTGAAAAGTGCTAAGTGTTCCTCTTATCCTCTTTAAGTTTTGGGATTATTCTAAGAGAGGTGTGAGACTTGTAAAGGTTTTCTCCTAAACCTGTGAAAAGGAGAAAAGAGTTGTAAGAGTGTAGTTGGTCTTCGCCTATTAAAAGAAGATCGTTAGTGAACATTGATGGCCTCGATGGAAGAGGAATCAGGAGTGAATGTAGGTCGTAACGATCAAACCATTATAAACTCAGTTTGTATTTACTTTCTACTTTTTATTGTCATTACTTATTAATTTAATTGTTTCCTACTCTCACTTGCTCTCTAAGTTTAAATGCTTTTCGATACTGGCTTTATCGAATAAAATTTTTAAATCGATGTTTTAATCAAAAGTACTAATTCACCCTCCCTTTTAGTGCTGAAATAGTCCTAACAGTTGATATCAAAGTTAAGTTCTTCTCAATTGGTTTAACACCTAAGAGAATAGCTTTTATCGACAATCTAAATGGTCACTCTATCACTCGTCCTCCTATGTACAATGAGACGGACTATGAGGATTTTTCTAATTTCTATGGACTTTGATTTATGGAATATTCTAGAATATGGTTTTCAAAAATCCTCTAGAGTAATGAATGAATGAAATGATCTAGAGAAAAAAATTATTTTCTTTAAATGCGAAAGCTATGAATGCTTTATTTTATGCTTTAGACAAAAATAAATTTAATCGTGTTTCTATATATGAAACTGCAAATGACATTTGACATACACTCGAAGTTACATATGAGGGCACAAGTAGAGTTAAAGAGTTAAAATCAATATTTTGATACATAGTTTTGAAATATTTTGAATGAAACCAAGCGAAACTATTGGAGATATGTACACCCATTTTATAGATATCATCGATGGTTTGAAAGCACTTGGTAAAATTTTTTCGAATCTTAAACTTGTTAATAAAATTTTACGATCTCTTCCTAAAAACTAGGATACAAAATAACTGCTATTCAAGAAGCAAAGGACTTGAACTATTTTCCACTTGAAAAACTCATAGGGTCATTAATGACCTATGAAATGATGTACAAGGCATATGATGAACATAATGAACATGAGAACAACCTTTCAAAGAATAAGAAGGATATGATACTTAGAACTAAAGAAGACCACTCGAGCAAAAGCTCCAGTGACGATGAGGACTTGACACTTCTAACAAGAAAACTTAAAAAATTCATAAGAAGAAATAAAACAAATCTTATAAAATAAGATACTAAGAATAAAAACGAATTAAAAAAGGACACAATCATCTGCTTTGACTGCAAAAAGTCAGGACACTTCAAAAGTAAATGTCCTCAATTGAAGAAAATGTTGAATATCAGATTTTGATGATGAAATCAATTGGTAAATTGTTTGATCTAATCTATATGTTGAGAAAAGTATGTAGGATTAACTATGATAGCGATCAAGGCATAAAGCAAAATGAAGTGTCAGAATCAAGATCGAGAATTCGTTTGGAGTTCGAGAGTTTATCGGGAGTCCGAAGGTTTATTGGAAGTGCCACCAGAATTGGCCAAGAAGTCCAGGAGCTTACCGAAGAAGCTTGTCGGAACTCACCAAGAAGATCATTGTGAAGTCCAGGAGCTTGCCAGGAGTCCACTGGAAGATTGCCGAGAGATCATCGAAAGTCCGCTAGAAGATCGCCGGAAGCTCGTTGGAAGATCGCCAGAAGCTTGCTTGAAGATCACCGGAAGCTTGCCGGAAGAAACCTAGACTTACTAGACTTATTTTGTTTAGTGTATACCTTAAAAATCAAAGTTAGTATATAATTAGGGTTAGGATTAGAATGTAATCCCACTAACTTAGTTAGGGGCCAATTGGACCCAAAATAAGGCTGAGTTAGGCACCGGATGGAAGGCCCACTCAACCACTTAGATCCTTACCAGGCAGTGGCACCGCCTAGGGTGGGCTGTGGTGTTAGGATCAAGAGTGGCACTAAGAAGGGGAGGGGGGAGTTAGTGCAGTGGAAAATATTCGTTCGTTGAGAACTAATTTAGAAAGTTGCTTAACTTTAGAGTTAAATGAACTAGCAATTAACTTAGATAGTAATGAAAAGCATAATAGAAAAGTAATGCCATTATAAAATACAAGAGAATTTATAGTGGTTCAATCATTGTGACCTACATCCACTTCCGATTCCTCTGTCGAGATCACCAGTGTCCACTAATGATCTTCCTTCAATGGACAAAGACAAACCATCTTTTTATAGCTCTCTTCTCCTTTTCACGGGTTTAGGAGACAACCCTTACAAGCCTCACACCTCTCTTGAATAATTACAATACTAGAAAGGGAGGAGGAGGACTTTTTACACTTTTACAATATTTTCACACCCCAAGAATTCAAAATTTTGTTCATACTTTCGTGCCCTTTCATGCAGAAAAGAGCAGGATATTTATAGGCCCCAATGGCTTCAGAATTGGAGCCAAAAAGTGTCATATCCCTAGATTTCAGGGTACTGGTGATACCACTACCATTATTCGATGGTGTTACTGCCTAATACTCTGACATTGGGTGGTACCATCGTCCAGTTTAGGCAGTACAACCACCTAATAGGGGTGATACTATCGCTTGGCAGTATTAACTACCGATGGTACCATCGCCCAATCTGGGTGGTACCACCGCCTAGACCACTTGGGAGACTGAGTCACCAGGTGATGCCACCATCGACTGTGACTTCAAGTGCTAAATGGGCTGTTCAACCAGCAAAACATTCAAACATTTATGACAAGATACATTTATCTCAAATATGTCAATTTGTCATCAATTTACCATATTTCTCCCCCTTTGTCATCAATAAAAAGGAGAACCATTCAACAATGCAAGTATGGTAAATAAAATTAAGAAAGTTTTACACCAATTTATCTAAGCCATAAAGGAAGGTAAGCAAAAAGTTTTCATGATAACCTTTTTGGATAAACTAATATTTTTACTCGAGGGCTTTTTTGGTTCTTGTTTAGATGTACAAGTCTCTTTCTTCTTTGTCATAAAAATAAGAAGAAGAGGAAGAAAGGTAAGGAAATAATCTATTAAGAACCAAATTTATGAAATGATTTCAACCAAGTTAAATTCAAAACAATAAATGAGTTTCATTAAATCATGCTTTAATTTTACCAAAATAAAGGGATTCATGAAAAGGATCAAGATATCTATATAAAATCAAATCGCCATTCTTGTAAGTAATCATCGCACACTAAAAGTTCATAAAATTCATCTTTCATGAGAAGAGTAAGAAATAATCTATGGGAGAGAAGCATCACGAATAAAACTTCATAAATCAAATATGTTTCTCATTAAAAATTCACAAGAGTGAAATCCGTGAGAGATACATTTGTCAATGAATTCCATGAGTGAAGCGACTAAGTGTATGAAAAATCATTAAGTTTGTATGAAATAAATTTTGATACCTAGTAGATTGACATGCCAGATTTCATGAAAAGCCTTATATATGAAATGAAATAATTTCATGAAAGCCTTTTAAAAAAAATCGAGAAAGTCCGGAAAAGAAATATAACAAACTCATGCATTTTGATAATTTAACATCCCTAACTCTCTTATAATAAAATCAAATTATTCTTCATTTAAATGTTTTGTATAGATATCGACTAATTGATGTTTCATATTAATAAACTCTAAAAATATGTCATGTTTATTAACATGATCTCTTATAAAATAATGCATAATGTCAATATGTTTAGTTCTAGAGTGTTGAATAGGATTTTTTGTTAAATATATTACACTCGTGTTATCATATTTTATGGAAATGTTCTTAAAGTGAATCTTATAATCTTCTAATGTATTTTTCATCCATACAACTTGTGCATAACATATATTAGTCGCTATGTATTCAGCTTCGATTGTAGATAGTGCAACCAAGTTTTATTTCTTGGAAGACTAAGAGACAAGTACATGACCTAAGAATTGACATGTTCCGGATGTGCTTTTTCTATTTATTCTACATCCAGAAAAATCCGTATCAGCATAAACAATTAGTTCAGAGTTTTTAGATTTTAGATACTATAATCCTATATTAGTGATTCCTTTAAGATATCTAAGAATTCTTTTAACTGTTTTAAGATGAGACAACTTAGGAGTAAATTGAAACCTAGCATAAAGTCCTATACTAAACATGATGTCCGGTCTAATTGCGATGAGATATAGTAAACTATCTATCATACCCCTATAAGCTTTTTGATCAAAGCTTTCTCCACTTTCGTCATTGTCTAACTTAGTGGAGGTACTCATAGGAGTATTGATAGCCTTTGAACTATCCATATTAAACTGTTTTAGCAATTCTAATACATATTTTGTTTAACTAAGAAAAATATCATCACTAAGTTGTTTGCTTTGTAAGCCTAAAAAGAAAGTTAGTTCACCCATTAAACTCATTTCAAACTCTTGGCTCATACTCTTGGTAAACGATTCGCATAATGATTCATTTGTAGAACCAAAAATAATATCATCAACATAAATTTGAATAACAAAAAAAATATTTTTAAAATTTTTAATAAATAGTGTAGTATCAACCTTGCCTTTAGAGAAATTATTTTGGATAAGAAAGTAGCTAAGTCTCTCATATCAAGCCTTTTAATCTATAGAGAACTTTAGTCAATTTAATTATCATTCTCAAATCCGGGAGGTTGTTCGATATAAACTTCTTCGGAAATAAAACCATTAAAAAAAGTACTTTTGATATTCATTTAAAATAACTTAAAATTATTACTACCAACATAGGCAAGGAGCATCCTTATGGCTTCTAATCGTGCTATAGGAGCGAAGGTTTCATCATAATCTATACATTCTTCTTGGTTAAACCATTTAGCCACTAATCTAGCCTTATTTCTAACCACAATATCAAATTCATCTTGCTTGTTTTTAAAAACTCATTTAGTACCAATAACTAAATGGTTATTTAGCCTCGGAACAAGCTTTCATGTCTCGTTTATCTCAAATTGGTTCAACTCTTCTTGCATTGTGATAACCCATGAATCATCTTTCAAGGCCTCATCAATGTATTTAGGTTCAATTTAAGAAAGAAAAGCGGCATTAACATAAAAAAATTTAAGAGAGAACAAGTTTGAATCCCTTTTGATATGTCTCATATGATTAGCTCCTTAGGATGAGCATCTACATACTTCCATTCCTTGAGTAAGGATATTTCGGAAGAAGATATATCCAAATTGCTAGTTGGAGGAGAGGGTTCATTTAAATTCAAAACATCAAAATTAAGATCATCATCAAACTCATTTTTCTTAAATTTAAAAACTTCATTAAAGATAATATGAATAGACTCTTCTATAACCAAAGTTCTTTTGTTAAAGATATGAAAGTCTTTAGAAATAAAAGAATAGCCAAGAAAAATTCCTTTATCGGATTTTGTATCAAACTTTTCTAAGGCATCTTTTTCATTCAAGATAAAACATTTATAACCAAAAACTTTAAAATATGAAACATTGGGTTTTTTGTTATTCCAGGAGTTTTGGAAAGTAATGGTCTTACTAGAACCCTATTCATGACATAGCATGTCGTATTAACGGCTTCGGCCCAAAAATATTTGGGTAGGCTATGTTCGTTCAACATGGTTCTTGTCACTTCTTGTAAATTTTTATTTTTTCTTTCTACTACTTCATTTTGTTGAGGATTTCTCAGAGTAGAAAAATTGTAGTTATATCCATTAGATTCATAAAATTTTTTAAAATTACGATTTTGAAATTCGCTACCGTGATCATTCCGAATTGATGAAATCATAAAGCCTTTTTCATTTTGAATAAGTTTATAAAATTTAGAAAAATACCTAAAGCAATCACTTTTGTGTGACAAAAAGTATGTCTAAGTGTATCTACTATAATCGTCGATAATTATAAAAGTGCATTTGCTACCTCCTATGCTTGATGCATCAATTGGTCCAAACAAATCCATATGGATCAATTGCAATGGTCTAGAGGTGCTTATATGATTCTTTGGTTTGAAACTACCTTTTATTTATTTTCCTAATTGACATACATCATATACATTATCTTTAAAAAACTTAATGTTAGGAATACCTCTTACAAGTTCTTTGGATGAGATTTGAGAGATTAATTTCATGCTAGCATGACCTAATCTCCTATGTCAAAGCCAAACATCGTCATTCAAAATTGAAAAACATATTTCGTTACAAAGATCATCAATGTCAATAGTGTATATATTATTTTAATTTAGAGAAATTATATATGTGTTTTTATGTGATTTTTCAATAATGCAAGCATTAGATTCAAATATAATGATGTATCTTTTATCACACAATTGACTAATACTCAAAAGATTATACTTTAAGTCATCAACCAATAACACATCTTCAATTAAAAATTTATATTTGTTATCTATAGTTCTTTTACCAAAAAATTTATCCTTGTTGTTGTCTCCGAATGTGATATACCCTTCGTCTAGGCTAGTGAGCTTAAAGAATTGAGATAGATATCCGATCATGTGCCTTGAGCATCCACTATCAAGGTACCATCTCTTGCTCCAAGCTTGTGATGGTAAAAATTTCTTTAAAAAATTGATTTTTAGGTATTCATTTGACCTTAGGTGCCTAAAAAATCGATCTGCTCAACTTATCATTTTGTATAGAGCTTTTTACGATTCCTTAAGATCCCAAATCAATTTGTATAGACTACATCTTTTAAACGGACATTTATAAGCAACATGTCTGAGTTTACAATAAAAGTTACATTTGATGCGGGGTGATACATGCAATATAGGGCCTTTAACAAAGGTGGTTGGATTTTGGTGAGAGCTACTCATAAATCTGATTCTGAATCTTCTATGAACATGACCCTTATTGGCAAGGATCATGTTCAAGGACTTGCTACCAACATCAAATTTTTCTAAGATTTCATGTAGTTGTAAATTTTCCTTTTTAAGCATTTCTAATTCATCACATTTATGCAAAGAGCTAAACTATCATCATGTTCAATTTTTAATCTATCAAAATCCTTAACAAGAGAAGCATGCTCCTTTTTTAATAGTTTATACTTTTTACTAACTAATTACATTCATCAAATAATTCATGAAAAGTACTTAAAAGCTTATCGAAAGATAAATTTGTATCTAATGAACTGCTTACCTCATCTCCGATAGCTATTAGTGCGTAGTTAGCGATCTCCTTATTGCTTTATTCTTCGCCTTCTGAATCGCTCGAGTCATCCCACGTTGCTTTGAGCGTCTTCTTCTTCTTTGGTTGCTTCTTCTTTACTTGGGGACATTCGCTTTTGAAATGTCCTGGCTTCTTACATTCGTAGCATATAACTTGTTCTTTCTTGAGTTTAATTTTATTTTTATATTATTTTTTAATTTATTTATTTTTATAAATTTTTTGAACCTTTTTGTCAAAAGTGAGTCATCATCATAGTCCTCATTACTTGAACTTTCTTTTATGTGGTCTTCATGAGTTTTTAGTGTCATATCCTTCTTGTTCTTTGGAAGGTTGTTCTCAAGCTCTTCATGAGTATTGCAAGTCATCTTATAGGTCATTAGTGACCCAATAAGTTCTTCAAGAGGGAAGTTATTTAAATCCTTGGCCTCTTGAATGACCCTTACTTTAGGGTCCCAACTCTTTAGAAGGGATTTTAAGATTTTATTAATAAGTTAAAAGTTTAAAAAATATTTGTCAAGAGCTTTTAAACTATTGACGACATCCGTAAAATGGGTGTATATGTTAACAATAGTTTCACTTAGATTCATCCGAAATAATTCATAAGTATAAACTAAAAGATTTATTTTCGACTCCTTTACTCTATTAGTGTTTTCATGAGTAATTTCGAGTGTGTGCCAAATATCAAAAGTCGTTTCACAAATAGACACTCGATTGAACTCGTTTTCATCCAAAGCACAAAACAATGCATTCATAGCCTTGACATTTAAAGCGAAAGTCTTCTTCTCCAACTCATTCCAATCATTCATTAGAAGAGAAGACTTTTGAAAGCCATTTTCCACAATGTTCCATAACTTAAAATCCATAGAAATCAGAAAATCCTCATTCAAGTCTTCCAATAGGTGTAATCCGTCCCATTGAACATAGGTGTGTTGAATCTCGTATTTTGATGATGAAACTACTTGATATATGTTTATGATTTAATCTACATTTTGAGTGACGCAGGGTGCTTCGATCAGGATGAGACAATTAAAGCAGGAACATCATGTTGTGCCGGAGGAACATGTCAGAAGATTGGACGTCGGGCCGGTGGATCGGTCGACGTATCGACAGAAGGCTTCGGGCCGTGGACTCGGGCATCGGGCCAAGAAGAGCGGGTATTGTGCCAAGGATATCGGAGTTGCGGAGTCAACTGGCCGATTGGGCAATAGGCTGCAGGAAAGGACGATGCGTCGAAGAATCGGACGAAGTGTCGAGGGACCAATAACATGCCGGACAACTTGGTTAATTGCTTAGGATTAATTGTCTCGATCGAAGTTTTTGTTTTGAGTGTGCAGGATTAACTACGATGAAAGTTAGACAAGCAGCAGGAGTTGCGCCGGAGTCAAGTTCATGATCACGTTGGGAGTTCGAGAGTTCGACGGAAGTTCGGACGGTCGTCGGAGGTTCTGCGAGAACAGATCCGAGAAGTCCAGAAGCTTGCCAAGCGAAGCTCATCGGAACTCGCCAAGTGGATCGTCGCAAAGTCCAGGAGTTTGCCGGAAGTCCGCAGGAGCATCACCGAGGGTTCATCGGATGATCGACGGAAGTTCACCGGAAACTCGCCGGAAGAAGAGATTGGCGCACCGAAGCAAAGCTGCAGAAATTGTCTTAGATCTAATCGTAGTTAGCACGTTGATTAAGTTGGAAAATGGGAGGTGATCCCATTAGCTTAATCTTGGGGCAATTGGGCCCCTGAAAGACTGAAATTGGGCCGAATGGAGCTAACCATTCGGACCCTGATTGCACCAGGAGGTGCAACCGCCTAGGCCAGGAGGTGGCACCGCCTGGGCTAAGCCTCCCAGCGAGACTAGGCGGTGCAACCGCCCCAGCCAGGAGGTGGCACCGCCTGAGCTCAGTCTTCGAGCTAGACTGGGCGGTGCAACCTCCCTGACAGAGAGGTGGCACCGCCTGAGCTCGGTCTTCGAGCTCTGGCAGAGAGGTGCAACCGCCTCAGTCAAGAGGTGGCACCGCTTGGGGCTCAGTCTCCGAGCCAGACTCAGGAGGTGCAACCGCCCCTGACACAGAGGTGCAACCGCCTGGGCTCAGTCCTCGAGCTCTGCCAGGCGGTGCAACCTCTCCAGTCAGGAGGTGCAACCGCCTGATCCCGGAATTCCGGGATTTGATCGTTTTGAGCTCCAAATTTGAACTGGGTTGGGGCCTATAAATACCCCACCCATTCAGCACTGAAAGCACAGAACACACACTCGAAATCTTGCTATCTTTCTGTGTTTCTTAGAGCTCAAAACTGCTAGTTCTCCTCTTTCTATTCTTCAAGTTTGAGTTGTAAAGAGAGGAGTGAAAACTTCTGTAAGGGTTGTCTCCTAAGCCCGTCAAAAGGAGTGAATCTGTAAGAGGGTAGTTGGCCTTCACCTATTGAAGGAAGGCTTCTAGTTGACGTCGGTGACCTCGTCGGTGGAGGAAGCCAAAAGTGGAGTAGGTCAAGACTAACCGAACCACTCTAAATCTCTGGTTGCGTTTATTTTGAGCACTTTATCATTACTGCAAACCTCCTACATAGCTACTGCTCTCTGCGCCTTTACGAACAAGTTTCTAAGTGCTGATCTTTCCGAATCTGCATTCAGACGTAAATCGGTGTTTTCATACATTACAGTTTACGTTTACGTTTTGATTCTGCAAAACTGTCTTCTGCGCTTTTACGAACGAAGTTTCTAAGTTCAGATCCCTTTAAAACTATGTTTTAGACGTAAACTACTTTTAAACGTAAAACTACGTTTAGACGTAAAACTGCGTTTAGACGCAAACTGCGTTTAGACGTAAAACTACGTTTAGACGTAAAACTGCGTTTAGACGCAAACTGCGTTTAGACGCAAACTGCGTTTAGACGTAAAACTACGTTTAGACGTAAAACTATGTTTAGATGTAAAACTGCGTTTAGACGCAAACTGCATTGCGCTTAGACGCAATATGATCTTAGATGCAAACTGCGCTTAGACGCAATCTGCATTTAGACGTAAACTGCATTTAGACGCAAACTGCGTAAACTGCGCTTTGACGCAAACTGTGTTTAGACATAAACTGCACTTAATCATAAGTATTCTTAGAATCGACTTTTGCATCAAAATAGTTTTTATCAAACGAACGCAGCTTTCGTTTTTAATCGCTGAAATTTATCCGCTGCACTAATTCACCCCCCCCCCCCCTCTTAGTGCTCTCGATCCTAACAAGGTGGACGTGTAATTGAATGACCCTCTTGGTTGCTGGAAATTGCCATCTCTCTTGGGTTTCAAACCAAATAAGAGTGACCTTGCTCTGATACTAATTATTAGGATCAAGAGCGGCACTAAGGGTGGGGGGGTGAATTAGTGCAGTAGAAAAAGTTATCGATTTTGTAAAATATTCATTCGTTGAAAACTAATCTCGTAAAGTGCTTAACTTTAGAGTTAAATGAACTAGTAATTAACTTAGAAAGTAATGACAGTAATGAAAAGAAGAATAGAAATTAGGACACCGAAATTTATAGTGGTTCGGTCATTGTGACCTACATCCACTTCTGATTCCTCTTCCCTCGAGGTCACCGGCGTCCACTAATGGTCTTCCTTCAATGGTCAAAGACAAACCACCCTTTTAAAACTCTTTTCTTCTTTTTATAGGTTTAATAGACAACCCTTATAAGCCTCACACATCTTATGAATGATCACAACACTAGAAAGGGAGAAGGACTTTATTCACTTTTACAATATTTTCACACCCTAAGGCTTCAATATTTTGTTCACACTTTTGTGCCCTTTTATGCAGAAAAGGGTGAGGTATTTATAGGCCTCAATGGCTTTAGAATTAGAGCCAAAAAGTGTCATATCTCCGGATTTCGGAGCACTGGCGGTACCACCATTATTATTGGATGGTACCATCGCTTGATACTCTAACACTGGGCGACATGACCACCTGACAGAGCTTAGAGACTGAGCTCTGATGGTACCACCGCCTAACAGGGGTGGTACCACCGCTTGATAGTATTAATTGCTAGCGGTACTACCGCCTGACAGTATTAACTACCGATGGTATCATCACCTAGTCTTGGTGGTACTACTACCTGGTAGCATTAACTATTGGTGGTACTACTGCCCAAACCACCTGGGAGACTAAGTCACTAGGCGATGCCACCGTCGGCTATGACTTTAGGCTGAATGGGTTGTTCAACCGGCTCAATTCAGTACTATTAAGGGCTCAGTTGGCCCCTAACTGAGTTAGTGGGATTACCTCCCAATTCTAACTTAACTTAAGGTCTAACTATGATAATTAAGACATTTAAACAACCAATCTCTATCTGGTATGTCGATTGTTCTTTTAACGATCTTCCGGCGAACTTTCAGTGAACTTCTGGCGAACTCCCGAAGAACTCTTAGCGAACTCCCGACAAACTCTCGACGTGCTCCTGACAAACTCTTGGCGAGCTTCCGGCAAACTTTCGACACATCGTCCGAATCATTAATGTATCGTCTGATCTTTGACTCTAGCCCAACATCTGATTTATATCTTACTGCTATCATAGTTAATTATGTACACTAATCTCAACATATAGATTAGATTAAATACTTTATCAATTGATTTTATCATCAAAATCCGAGATTCAACAAGTGAAACCGCTTGAGGCTCAGCCTCCGAGGTGGTTTGGGCGGTGGTACAATCGACAGTTAATGCTGCCAGGCGGTGGTATCGCTAGAGCCTAGTCTCCGAGGCTTTGTTAGGTGGTAGTACTGGTACCGCCCAATGTCAGAGTATCAAGCAATAATACCGCTTAATAATGGTCGTGGTACCGTAAGTACCCGAAAATCGGAGATGTGATACTTTTTAGCTCCAATTCTGAAGTTAATTGAGGGCTATAAATACCCCTTACTTCTTAGATGGTAAAGCATAGAGAAGTGATAAGAACTGAACCGAAACTATAGTGAAATAGCTTACGAAAGTTGAGAGTTCACCTCCATCGTTTCTAAGTGTGAAAGTTTATAAAAGGTAAGTAAGCCACTTGTGAAAGTTCTATAAAGGGGTGATTGATCTTTGCCCTTCAAGATAGATCAATAGTGGAAACCGATAACCTCATTGGAGGAGGTATCGGGAGTGGATGTAGGTCGGACGACCGAACTACTATAAAATTGGCGTGTTCTCTTCTTGGTGCATACTTTACTTTTGCTACATTCTACTTTACTTCATTGTAAACTGTCTAATCCCCTCCTCTCTACTCACTTACGAATTTATTCGAGTCAAACATCTTTTCAAAATGGTTTTTGTCGAACTAATAATTTCATCATACGAAGTTTTCCTAAATTGATTAAATTTATCATTTTTATCCGCTACACTAATTCACCCCCTCCACCCCCCCTCTTAGTACCGTTCTTGATCCTAACAATTGGTATCAAAGCGAGACCACTCTCATTTTGGTTTGAAACCCAAGAGAGATGGCGTTTGCCAACAATCAAAAGGGTCACTCAATCACACGTCCACTCATGTTCATGTTGAATCTCAGATTTTGATGATGAAATCAATTGATGTGTTAGTCATCTAATGTGTGCTTAAGTGACGTAGGAGTAGCTTCGATCAAGGAGAGGCAAATTGATTAAAGTAGGAGGAATAAGATGTTGGGCCGGAGTGAACATGTCAGAAGATTGGACGTTGGGTTAGAGGATTGGTCGACGTATCGGCAAAAGGCTTTGTGCCTTGAGTTCGGGCATCGGGCCAAGAAGATCGGATATTGTGCCAAGGAGATCATATGTTGCAAGAAGACAACATATCGATTGGGCAATATGTCGAAGGAGAGGTCGATGCGTCGAAGGATTGGACAAAGCACCGAATGAACCAATGATATGCCAGACAATATAGGATTCATGCTTGTAATAATTTGTCTAGATCATGTTAGTTTAGGTCTAATTGAGTCGATATTAGAGTGAAACAATCTCAATTCAATTATGGGCCAATTGAGCTGAATCAGGGCTGAATTGGGCCTATTGTTTGGCTCATTCAGGGTCCTGTAGTAGGGTCTAGAGGTGGTACTGCCCAGACTTGGTGGTGGTACCGTCCAGACATAATCTTTAAAATTGTGTCAGGCAGTGGTACCACTAGACTGGGCGGTGGTACCGCCCAATCACAATCTCCCAAATTATGTTAGGTGATAGTATTGCTAGACTGAGCGGTGGTACTGTCCACTGTCAGTGCTGTAGGCGATGGTACTGCCCAACACAAGCGATATTACTACTAATACCTGGGAAACCCAAGATGAGACCTTTTTTGGCTTCAATTTTGAAGTCATTTAGGGCCTATAAATACTCTAACTATTCCGGAGTAGCAAGAATTGAGCATAAAATTGAGTTAAAAAAAAGGGGGAAAGAATACTTGAGAAAAATTGGGAAACTCTCTTAGGATTTATGATCACTTCTTCCTAGTATTTAAAAGTTCGTCTAAAGGGAGAAGTGAGGTCTAAGAAAGAGAGGCTTGTAAGGGGTGTCTCCTAAACCCGTGAAAAGGAGAAAGAGTGTAAAAAGGTAGTTGATCTTCGCCCATTAAAGGAAGATCATTAGTGGATGCTAGTGGCCTCGACAGAAGAGGAATCGAGAGTGGATGTAGGTCACGATGACTGAATCACTATAAAATTTGGTTTGCATTTACTTCTTGCAATTTATATTTACCCTAAACTGCCTTAATTGCTTAAGTTGTCCAGTATGTCATTGGTTCATCTGGCGCTTTGTTCGAACCTTCAGTGCATCATCCTCTCTTGCGACGTATTGTCTAATCGACATGTTAACCTCCGCAACACCCGATCTCCTTATCGCAATGTCCGATCCTTCTGGCCCAATGCTCAAATTCATGGCACGATGCATTCTATCGACAAGTTGACCTTCCTCTGATCCGACGTCCAATCTTTTGACATGTTCCATTCCGCCCCAACTTCTGATTCTATTTCTTTAATCGATTTATTTTCCCTGATCGAAGCTAGTCCCGCGTCACTTAAATACACATTAGATCATAACTTTATCAATTGGTTTTATCATCAAAATATGAGATTCAACAATACTTACCTTAGTAATAAAAGTTATATATTACCTTTGGAACATCTTCTATATCCTACTCTAAACTAATTGAAATTATTTACATTAATGTCTGGAGTCCTACCCCAATCATTTTCTTTGATAATTTTAAATTTTATATCTTTTTTTATATTACTTCACTAAATATACATGACTATGTTCTATCAAACATAAATCTAAATAAACTATAGTTTTTTGCTCATCTTAGAAAGTTGATCGAGAACTTCTTATACCATTAAAATAGTTTATTATGATGGAAGAGATGAATACCAAACTTTAACAACTTATCTCTTATAATATAGTATACAATATCTCAAGTCACCATTATATACACCTTAACTAGCTAGCTTTGTCGAATGAAAGCACTAACACATAGTTGAAACCAATCTCACCCTCTTATATCAACTCTTTATATCACTAACCTTTCGGTCAGTAGTCTTTCAAACTATAGTCTACCTTATTAATCATATGCTCACTCCAATCCTATAACATTAGTCACTATTTAAAAGACTATTTCACAAAACCTCAAACCTCTAATAACTCAAATTATTTAGTTATATATATTATATATTATTATGCTTCTATGCTTCACATAAGTTAATACCAAGATCTAAGTCTTGCATCTTCATTGGATACTTCCATGAATATAATGTTTTTTTATGATATATTACTTAAAATCAAAAAGTATTTATATTATATCATATTATTTTTGTTGAGTCCGACTTTACCTTCGAGAATCTTACTTCTTTAGTAACACAAGCCACTACAATAATTATCTATTATTATGTTCTTATGAGTACATATCAAAGTCCCTCAAGTGCACCTCTCATCACATCAACCAATAGTTCTCTTCTAGACTTATACTCCTTTATTATTCAATTTAGTAGTATCTCATTCTCTCTATAACTTTTCCATCTACCTCTCCATTAACTAACTTTGTAATGCCCGATGAAGTAATCCCCTTAGCATCACAAAATGATATCTTTGTCCTCCCTCAATCAAGTGACACCGAGTTACATTTTTATCACATCAACCAATAGTTCTCCTCTAGACATATACTCTCTCATTACTCAGTTCAATAGTACCTCATCCTATATATAACTTCTCCATCTACAATAGCCGATGAAGCAATCCCCTTAGCACCATAAATGATATCTTTGTCCTCCCTCGACCAAGTGATATCGAAGTACATCAACCTGATCAAGTATGTGTTACTAACTTTTCATCAATTTTTATTCCTTTAACATAACTCAATAATACCATCGAGCCTAAATATCACATAACAATAAGCTCTACAAATAACATCTTTAAATCATGTCAAATCCTTAATTTTTATACTATCATAATCTCTTCACCTGAGTTTATTGAATTCATAATGAGTACCCAAGCTCAAAAATCTCTACACTAACACAAAATTATATGTGAGAAATATAATACCTTATTCCATAATGCAACATAGACCCTTGTACTATCTCATCTTACACAAAACAACTTTGAATGTAATTAGATCTTTTGAATTAAGTGAAATCTAGATAGGTCAATTACCAAATACTAAATATGTTTAGCAGTCAAAGGGTTTCACTAATGGCCGAGTGTTGATTTTATAGAAACCTTCAGTCCTATTATTAAATTGATAATAATTTGACTTATCTTGAGTTTGACAATTACTTAATGCTATCATATATAGATATTAGCAATGTTTTCTTACATAAGACCTTAACTGAATATTTTATTTATGCAACAACTTCTGGTTTTATCCACTCTTAGTAAATAAACCATGCTTGTAAATTATGAAAAGTTATTTATGAATTTCTCCAAGCTCTAAGAGATTGGTATACTGAACTTGTCTTATTTTTTTATGTTAGTTGACTTCGTCAACTCTCTGATACCTCTTTATTCATATAATAACAAAAGTGAATTACTATATATTTACTAATCTATGTGGATGATTTTATCATAATAAGTAATAATTTCATGGAGATCAAATAATTCCTTAAGTAATTGAGTTTCTTTAGCAAATTTCATGAGATAGGAACCATAAGCTATTTTCTAGGAGTGAAAGAAGCGTTCACATCTTTTGGACTTTTCCTATTTCAAAAGAAGTGCATTCAAGATCTATTATCAAGATGAATAGGCAAAATACTAAAGAAGTCATCACCTCATTTTCCACTACTAAGTCACTCAAATTATATATTGACGACCTTATTATAGATATCACATAGTACTGACAAGTACTTGGTGCCTTATTTATATCTTACATGTTTAGATATTTCATTTGTAATCAAATAATTATCACAATTCATGCATCGACCATTTATCACATATTGGTGTATATTAAAGCGTGTCATATGATATTTTAAAAGGATCTTAATTATAGACTTTGTCCTTCATAAACACTCATCACTTTATCTCTATGCCTTTATTCATGATTGGGCAGACAACATTGGCAATAGAATATCTACGTCAATCTACATTATCTTCTTTGGAGAAAATCTAATCAGTTAAAGTTCCAAGAAATAGAATACCGAGCCATCGCCACTATCACTATAAAACTCAAATGGATCACCAATCTATTACTCAAACTTGGCATCACTTTTCAATTCACTCTTGATACTATGATAATATCGATGACACCTACATTTTTGCCAATCTAGTATTTCACTCATGTATGAAATATAATATCATCAACTTTCACATTATTAGCAATCATGCTGTCAGACATTAATTATGTATTTTTCACATTCATACTTCTGACCAACTAGTATACTCTCTCGTAAAATCTCTCGCTCATAATATATTTTAGTTATATCGATCTAAGATTGACATTCTTGATGGAATCTCAATTTTGTAGGGGCATGATAAAAAATTATGATAGAGACAAATATATAATGACGCATTCCTTCCTTGCTCTATTCCTTAATCAATCTATGATTTAAGGATATACAAGGATTCCTCAAAATTTATATAAATATATATTATCTATGATGATATCATCTCATTCATAATATATTCTTTAATTTTTTAACATATTTATTTATCTAAATTCTAAAATAACGACACGTATCCCTTCAAATTTAGAATCTTAAACACAAAATACACATGAAATAGTACCCTACATGATCATATATGCCACGTTCATGTGTGCACACATTAATTCCCTGTTGTATTATGTTATGGTGTTTTCTGCTTCAATTAGTACAAATCGTAGCGTGGAGCGCCATGGTCGTCGGCCGAAGCGCCTTCCGAGTCCCACCGCAGAGCCGGTGGCTGCGGATTACCGGATGCCGACGCGGCTGATTCCGCTACCTTCCACACCTTGACGGACTTGTCTAAGCTCCCACTGTAGATCACCCACCTCCCTCCCCCGCAGTCGTCGAGGTCGGCCTCCACGGCCAGGCACTTGACGGGTCCGGAGTGCCCCGTCAGCATCGACATACACACGTGGCCGCCTCCCCCATCCCGCCGCCACACGCATATCGTCTTGTCCGCGGACCCACTGAACAACAGGCTGCCCGCCGCCACCAGGCACAGCACCGCCACCTTGTGCCCCCGGAGAACCCCTCCGCACCCGCCGGACCCACCCACACCTCCCCGGTCCCACCAGCTGATCCCGCCGTCGGACGATCCCCCGTACATCAACCCCGCTGCCACGTTGATTGCCAGCGCCGTCACTGCCATGTCCTGCCGCACCAGGGTCACCGCCGGCTGGTGCCTCGTCAGACCGGCTTGCTTCTTCCCTCCCTTCTTCCCGGTCGGCTTGGGCAATTCCTCCCTCCTCCACGCCTTCACCGTGCCGTCCGCCGAGCCGGTGAAAACCAGCCCGTTGAACCCGACCACCACCGCGTTGACGGCGTCGTCGTGGGCGTTCACGGACTCGACGCACCGCAAGTCCTCCACGCGCCACACCTTCAGCGTCCGGTCCCACGACCCCGAGTACAGCAAGCTCTGGTCCTCGCTCAAGCAGAGACAGGACACGGCGTCGGTGTGCCGGATCCAGACAGCGGACCGGTGGTGGCGCCGCCGGGCCTCGACGTAGTTGCTTGGGTTGATGGAGCTCTTCAGCAGGTCCTTGAAGCGAGGGAGCGTTCCGACGCGCTTGTGGACCCGTGGATTCTTGGGGGAGACCTTCCAGACCCGGATCTTTCCATCTTGGTGGCCGGTGAAGATGCGGTGGTCGGTGGATATGACTATGGCCTTCACGAGGCCGCTAGTCGACTTGAAACCCGCGTACTCCTTTTGGTTCTTCCACACTCGGATGTTCTTGCTGTCGGATCCGGTATACAGGAGGCCGCCGATGGCAGCAACGGAGTAGATGTGGCCTTCCTCGCGGACGAGGGAGCCTACGAGGCCAGTGCCCGAGGGGAAGAGGTCTGTGGTGGTGTTGGTCGCCCCCGGAATAGGGCCGCCGGAGGAAGCAGATGAGGTGGCGGGTTGGTGGTTCCAGGGCGACATGTGGAAGGGAGAGTTGTCAGCAGAGGAGTTCTGGGTGTCGGTGGTGGAGGCGCTGTGGTCGGAGGAGTAACCGGGGCTGGCGGTGGAGCCGTTGCTGTGGCGGGTGGGGAACTCCTCCTCGCTGGTGGACTTGATTAGGGGATCGGAATGCATGAGGGTTGAGTCCTTGGAAGGGCGCGGGAGTCCGCCGCCAGCTTCTGCAAATAGAGTTTGGCCTCCGCAGCTGCCACCACCACCACCTCTTGATCCTTCTTTCATGTATGTCAAATGGCTGGAAGTACAGAGTAGTGAGAAAGGATTCAAGGGGAGCGACAGAGAGAGAATGGACGGGAAGGATGGCGACAGAGAAGGAATGGTCGAGAGAGAGAGAGAGAGAGAGAGAGAGGGTGGTGAGAGAGGAGGAGGGAAGAAGGGGATGACAGATGTGAGGAGAGGAGGAGCGAGAGGGAGGAAGCGAAGAGTAGAACTCGGACGACCGCATGAGCGTAGGAAACTTGTTCGCAGAGTCGCCATTCGTTCAAGTCAGAAGCTCACCTGTCTCGCCCACGACAGGGAACACGGTGTTTCCCTCATGAAAAATGCAATTTGCAGTCACTACAAGTTAGATCAAGTTAAATCAAGTTAAATCAAGTTACAGTCACTACAAGTTACATTTTTTTGAAAAAAAATTAAATCATTGGACAAAGAAAAAAAAAAGATTATAGGCATTTCGAAATCATTGGACAAATGTTAATTCCAATTAATAACAAAATCACATATGAAAAATGCAATTTACAGTCACTACAAGTTACATTTTTTTGAAAAAAAAGATCAAAATGAAGAAAAAGAAAAAAGAATATAGGCATTTCGAAATCGTTGGACAAATATTAATTCTAAAATAAAAATTAATAAAAATAATTATATATCAGAGCCAGGTTTCGATCCTGGGACCTGTGGGTTATGGGCCCACCACGCTTCCGCTGCGCCACTCTGATCGTTGTGATTCACTTTAATAATTCTATCCCAAGTATCCTTAGCTAACTTGCTATCATTCAAAGCCTGGTAGCACCGACAGGAAAAGGCCTATACCGCACCACCCGATCCACCCTGCCCCATGTCCACGCGGAATACGTTCTTGATAAATTTGACTTTGGTCACGTGTTTGGACCGATTGCGTTGACTGAACTTTCTTTAGGTAAAGATGTTGTCTTTTTATTTTCTGTATTTGATCAAACAATTTCATCATGCATCATTTGTCATCTGCGTCTGCAATGTGACAGAAATGACAAAGACACCTCATTAGCCTTTATCGTGACACGCTCCCCGACTGCATGCAGACACGGCCCGGCCCGGCCAGGCATTGCTATGTCAGGCATTGGTGAGATTCAACGCCAGGCATTGCATGCAGACACGGCCCGTCCGCGCACCACCCCCCAAACGATGGTAAGATTCCATCGTTCTCCAAAAGAATCTCTGTAGACCATAATGAACATATAGTTTCAGAGGATATTTCGGGAAGATCGGGTCAAAACCAGCATCTCCAACTACTGCTTTCTCAGACACCGTTTCCTCCCCACAAAACCCCACCAAATGCCTCTTCCTTAATTACCTCTTCTCCGCCTTCGCTCTCGCCTCTTCTGTTTGGGCGTTGCGTAGATATGACGGCGCCCAACATCGAAATGATTTCTGTTTTTCTTAGGAGTTGCGATCTGGGGAGAGTCGGAGCGACTCATCTCGCGGAGGTGAGCGATGAGAGCGCGGGGGAAGTCACGGTGGAACTGAACTCGGAGACGGCGCTCCCTTGTCACTGGGAGCAGTGTCTAGACATGCGGGTACGAGGCTGCTCCTTAAATGCTCCTCCCTTTTCACCAATCATTGATCATAAATGCACCAACTCGAGCTCCAAAATGGTTTTGTGATCGTTTCCGGCATCAAAATCCATCCTTTTTTGGTTCTTCGCCTATCTACCTTACCACCTCTTCCTCCTCCCTCCCCCTTGTTGTAGATTCTCCGTCTTTGCTTGACAAAACTTCCCCTGTTTCCATGGCAGTCGGGGCAAGTCTACTACATCAACCGGGAGACTGGGATCAGGACGACCAAGGACCCAAGAACCACCGTCGCCATCGCCGCCGCCGCCGCCGCCTCCTATTCGTCGAGCTACCAGTCCAAGCAAGACTCCTCCTCTGATGACAGCTGCTCCGAAATCGGCGGCAGCGACGACGACGAGGACAGCGTCGATACCGCCAACTCCTGCGTCACCTCCCTCTCATCCACCTCCTCCACAGATACTGCAGCAGCGGCCGGCGGCAGCCAAATCCTCGTTTCCGCCGGCTGCCGCTCCTGCTTCATGTACTTCATGATCCCGAAGAGCGTCGACGCCTGCCCCAAGTGCGGCAGCGGCGGCTTCCTCAAACTTGGCCGCCACGGCTGCGTCTGAACTGCTCGACCCCTCGATCTTGTTCTTGTGTGTCGGATCAATCCAGCGAGAAAAGATCGACCTTTTTCTAGCTTCTGACCACCGCTGTGAGCATCTAAGAACAAGATGTACTCTTTCTGATTTCTTCTTCGGCACTCTTTGACAAGGCTTTCTTTCTTCTCCTAGGAGCAGCAATCACGAACACGGGTTTCCTTCTTTTTTTCTTGGTGCCATTCTTTATGCCAACATGGGGTTCAGAATAAAGGCTTTGGCTTCTGACAACTGTTCATCACCTTTCTGTGGCTGTGTCCCGAGTTAATTAATACCATGCCCATGCGTTGCTCATTCAATGATTTAGATTTACAGTAATAAATCATAATAAACGCAGATGTAAATTATTCTTTAGCACGTTCACAAGTGTACGACTAGGCTCTGACATCCCAATAACTCATATCTCAGATACGGAATTAGCAGTGTTAACATAGCTCATCGCTGTGACTCACTCCTGAGGGAGCAACACACATAGGTAGACATATTAAGACTTGCCTTTCGAGAAAAGAAGCTGGTAGACTGAGCTGGGAATAAAGTGGATGGTTGAAAGTTAAAACTGCTCCAGAGAAAGGAGGCTATCCTGGGGTTGGCAGAAAGGAATCTACGCAGAGGAGGAAGACAATGAGCAGAGAAGGCACGCCCTTCCCCTTGACTTTGCTGGTCACAACCAGAAACAACACCTGCTTTAAGAGAGGCGGCAGCAGCTGGAACAGCTTTCGCTTACGTTGTTGCACTGCCATTGCAGCTGCACCAAGTCTCGCTGTTGTATTGACACCATGATCTCCTCAAGCCCAAGCCACGCTGTTTTCTATTCCCCGGGAGAGCCGTATGATGGAGTGAATTAAGTTATCGCAAGCAAACGATGCATTCCCAAGTTTCTTTCACATTTCTCCTCCTTTGACACCCTACCACAACTTGAAAGTAGCACTGAAGAAATAAGAGTGATCAAACCCTAATATATGATTTCTCATTGGATTCCAGTTAAAGAGATTCATTCCTTGGAATCCTTTTCTCAACCATTAATTAAAAGCTCAATTATTAGAAATATATGAATCATTTACTGCAAGTTCTGAAAGTAACAACTGATCATTTGATTGGCAATAGCAAAGTAACAATTTACATCAACGTCAAGAGATACTAAGTACCGTAAAAAGTATTCGATCACAACAAATCTGTGTCAGCAACCAAAACAAATAAAACAACTGAGATAAAAACAGTCTTTGGTACAGCTCTCCGCCATCTAATCAAACAATTAGAGGTTGAAGACAGTCAACACGTATTCTTAGCCGAACCCGTCGCCTGTCTCCTCTCGTATGGACCTGCTGCCGTCAACCTGCACCTTTTTAAATGAACCTATTACATCAGTAAAAAAAAAAAGTGACTTGATATCAGACTACTAAGTCAAATTTCAAAGCCCTAGAGGTGGTCTATCACGACAACACGATAATTATACTAAACCATCCTTAACAAATAGATATAAATGTTGGTAAAACAGATACAAAGCATCAGTTATTAAATATATATATTTTTAATTATATGCCTGTAGTTATCCACTTTAACAAACAACAGTCCGTATCTCATCATATCAGAAATAGCTCGACATACTGACTTGAACTTTAAAACTATTCATGTTTGCACAAGATTTACTTTCTCAAGTACTAATGATATATACTTTCATATCAATAAGTCAACGGTTGAAATTTAAAATCGTTTAGGAAACTACGTGAAGAGATAGAATATAAACTTCAGACAACGGTAAACGATTTTATTATGTAATTTATAGGCATCACAAACCATCCTTCAAGAGTTGGAAGTTTGTGGCCACCTTCACATAAACATACAAACCTTCTTATAAATGTAAGAGAAGAGAATTAAATAAGGATGAGCTCTAAAAACCCGTGATATTTGACTCTGTAAGACCACAAGGTGATTAATGAGCTCGATGGTATAGTCTTCTACGATATCAAATCCTAGCATCTGAACTTCCTATGAATCGGGAATAAATGTACTTAATGATAAATAATTACCTCTCTTTGCGCTTCTGGAAGAAGCGCTGCAGTGATTTCTTCCGAGCCATCGGCAACAGATCTGCACACGCAACGGAAACGGAAAAAGAGTTCTGTATCAGGCCAATTTACGTTTTCATCGACGGCCATTTTAGACATTTACCTTCGTCAAGTTTATCTAGCAACCCTTTCCCGCTGATCTCCGCCATCTTCATTATTGCCTCCGCCTATTCAGAGGTCGAAACTATAAGAAATTGCTCGTGATTGTTCTACGGAAACGGAAGAGAAAATACTAACTGACCTTATTCTGCGCAAGATCGAAAACGGCGACGGTGCCGTTGTAAAAGATCGTTAATGGCGCCGTTACAGAATCGTTCCTTCGTGCGGACAGATCGGACGGATTCAGAACAAGAAGCGACAGCGGAGGTGGAATCGGTGTTCTCCCGACGGAGGAGATCACGTTCGGCAGGAGTTGCTGATTCATCCTGGAGATGGCGCTCAGCTTGGCGCCTTAAACCCACCAAACGAAACCCTAAATTATTGTGGCGGAAGAGAGAAGAGAAAAGAGGGACGGGATGGGATGGGATGGGATGGGATAGGATAGGATACCTGGGGCGGAGGTCCTTTGATCCATGGCGCGGGATCGTGTCTTCTCCATCGCAAAGAAATCGAATTCCACGACATCTCTCGACATTCACTCTTTCGTCTCCTATATCTGCGGTGCCGTCTGTCTTGTCTACCGCTTTTGTTTGAGGCGGTAGTGCTTTTAAATACCGAGTAGGAACATGGCAAGAAACAACCCGAAAGTATAGAGGAGGGCGATGTTAGTTGAACGAGATGGTCCGCGTCGATCCACCTAATCGGTAGTGGCCGTCCGATCTTTGTAAGCCGAGACACGTGGAGGGTGCGAGATGCGGGAAGAGGTTGACGTGTCACGCCGACAAGGTCGCAAAAGGCACGTGTCAGATGACACGTGATAGGTCCCCACAGGATCGCATCGAACACGTTTGGCGGGGCCCGAGCGGCGGTCACCGTGGCGCAACGCCGTTGGGCGCGTCTTCGCGCTTCGAAGAAATGGTCAGAGACCGCAACAAGGCGGAGAGTGATGGCGAGACCGTAATAAAAGGTCGATTCCCAGAACTCGTCTTCCGCGTGGGGAGTAGACAAATGTAGCTGGTGGAGCCCGCGAGAAACACGTGAACGCGGCCGCAGAATTGGGAAGCAAGCGAGCCGACATTAGGTGGGAGCGGCTGAGCCACATTTCGCAACCGCGGTGTAATGGTGATAAATTACGGATGGATGGTGCGATCGGAGAGTTGTTGACCATTTGACACTGAACTTGTAGAAATTTTGGTTCAATTGGGTTGGGATCTTGATTGAAGTCAAATTGATTCAGGTCAAATCTCTCGGAACACATTGTATTATATTGTAAATTAAGTTAGAACCAAAAACAATGAAGGCATAAAGATAAAGATTACACTCGTTACTTACCGAGTGTAACCCTAGGCGGTGTCAAAGAACGATCCCCTCTTCTTTAACAATGAATTATAATGATACAATAGTAGAGATGTTGACTTGAACATATAGAAATATTAGAGTTGAAAATTGAATTCGTCATGAAAAATGTACAATTGCAAATTTGCTTTGCATGTAGAGTTATATTTTATATTGTATTAGGTAGGATTTTAGTATGTAGAAATTATTTTTTAAAGTAATACAAATATTAAAATTAATTTTAATTTTAAATAAATAAATTTCTCATAAGTAATTTTTTTAGATATTTTACCCAAAAAAAGCCCCCAATGATGGGGTTTTATCAAATGATGCTCTCATATTTATTTTTTAATTAAAGCGTATCGCTTTTATTTAAAATTTTAAAAATATCTTTTTAATTGTTCAATCATTTTTGTTGATCCTATCGGCCTGATTCAAACTCGACTAACCCAAAGATTAGTTTGGTTCGATCTTGGTCTTGATTCGGGTCAGAATTGATTTGGGTTAGATCCTTTGAAGCAGATCGGATCAGATTACATGTTAGGTTAGGTTTGAATTAAAAGGTAAGGGAGACAGAAACTATTAGAGATATGTACATCCATTTTATAGATGTCATCAATAGTTTGAAAGTTCTTAGTAAAAGTTTTTCTAATATTAAACTTGTTAATAAAATTCTAAGATCTCTTCCAAAAAATTGAGATCTGAAAGTAACTGCAATACAAGAGATAAATGACTTGAATTATTTTTCACTTGATGAACTCATAAGATCATAATGACCTATGAAATAACATGCAAGATATATGATGAACATGATGAATATGAGAATAACCTTACAAAAAACAGAAAGGATATGACACTTAGAACTAAAGAAGACCACTCGAGCGAAAGCTCAAGTGATAATGAAGACTTGACACTCCTAACAAAAAAATTTAAAAAATTCATAAGAAGAAACAAAACAAATCTTGTAAAACAAGATACTAAAAACAAAAGCAAACTAAAAAAGAACACAGTCATTTGCTACGAATCCAAGAAGCCGGGGCATTTCAAAAGTGAATATCCTCAACTAAAGAAGAAGAAGCTACCAAAAAAGTGACTTGTGATGAATTAAGTGCATCTGAAGACAAAGAGCAGACCAATGAAAGCGAGGTGGCAACTATGCTATAATGACGCTCAATGATGAGGTAAGTGACTCAATCAAATCTTATTTATCTTATGATGATTTACTTAATGCTTTTAATGATTTATATGATGAATATAAGCTAGTTGGTAAAAAATATAAGTTGTTAAAAAATGATCATGCTTCTCTTTCTAATCAATTTAAAAAATTAAAAAATGAGCATAATAATAGCATGTTAACTTCTCGCATTAAGTGTAAGAGTTAGATTCATTAAAGAAAGAAAATGTAGTATTACAAAAAATTTAGAAAAATTTAAAATTAGAAATAAATCTTTAAATATGATCCTTACTAATAATGGTCATGTACATATAAAATTAGGAATCGGTTTTGTGAGTAACAACACTCAACAAAAATCGACTTTATTTGTTAAAGGACCCACATTACATGTTTCCTATGAAAATAAATATAATTTTTTAGTAAATATGGTTATTTTACTTATAAATATTTATTTAAAAAATATAGCTCACACAAATTAGCTTGGGTTCCTAAAGGAACCATAAATAACCCAATGCTAATAGTCAAGATAGGTAGATTTATTTATGAGAGACCCAAAGTTAAATGGGTACCTAAGAGAAAATCCCTTCTCTTGTAGATGTGTTTATAATCAAAAGCTAGAAGCAAGAGAGAGTATCTTGATAATGGATACTCAAAGCATATGACCGAAGATCCTATACACTTCTCTAATCTCACTAATCAAGATGAAGGATATGTCACCTTCGGAGATAACAACAAGGAAAAACTTATTGGCAAATGAACTAAAGGTAACAAGTCAAACCTCTTGATTGAAGATGTGTTATTAGTAGATAGTTTCAAATATAATCAGCTAAGCATTAGTCAATTATGTGATAAAGGATATATTATCAAATTTGAATCAAGTGCTTGCATAATAAAAATACCATATAAAAATAAATCTATGATTGTCTTAAAAAATAATAATGTGTATACTATTGATATTAATGATTTTTATGAATAAACATATTTTTTGGCTTTAAACGATGATGTATGGCTTTGGCATAAGAGACTACGTCATGCTAGCATGAAACTAATCTCACAAATTTCAACTAGAGAACTCGTAAGAGATGTATAGCATCAAATTTGTTAAAGACAAAGTTTGTGATGCATGCTAACTAGGTAAATAAATAAAAATAGTTTTAAATCAAAAAATCAAATAAGCACCTCTAGACCACTATAATTAATCCATATAAATTTATTTGGACCAATTGATACAATATGTCTAGGAGGTAGTAAATATGTATTTGTAATTATTGATAATTATAGTATATATACTTGGATATACTTCTTGGTACACAAAAGTGATTGCTTTAAATAGTTTTTAAAATTTTGTAAACTTATTCAAAATGAAAAAGGTTTTATGATTTCGTCTATTCATAGTGATCATGGTGGTGAGTTTTAAAACCATGATTTTCAAGACTTTTATGAGTCAAATGGATATAATCATAATTTCTTTACTCCAAGAAATCTACAACAAAATAAAGTAGTTGAGAGAAAAAATAGGAGCTTACAAGAAATGGTAAAAATCATATTAAACAAACATAGCTTACCTAAATATTTTTGGACCGAAGCCATTAACATGGCATGCTATGTCATGAATAGGTTTCTCATAAGGCTATTACTTTTCAAAACTCCTTATGAATTGTGAAACAATAAAATACTCAATATTTCATATTTCAAAGATTTTGGTTGCAAATGCTTTGTTTTAAATAAAAAAGATGCTTTAAGAAAATTTGATGCAAAATCAGATGAAGGTATCTTTCTTGGATATTCCTCCATTTCAAAATTTTTTTATATTTTTAATAAAAGAACTTTAGTTAATAAGGAATTTATCCATATTGTTTTTAATGAGATTTTTAAAATTAAGAAAAATGATTTTGGTGATGATTTTGATTTTGATGCTTTAAATTTGAATGAAAACTCTACTCCCCTAAACAACTTAGATGTCTCTTCTTCCAAAGAATCCTTACATAAGGAATGAAAATATATAGATGCTCATCCTATGGAGCTAATCATTGGAGATACATCAAAAGTTGTCCAAACTCGTTCTTCTTTTAAAATTTTTTATACGAATATAGCCTTTTTGTCTCAAATTGAACCGAAATACATTGATGATACTCTAAAAGATGAATCATGAGTTTTGCAATGCATTAGGAGTTAAATTAATTTGAGAGAAATGAGGTGTGAAAGCTTGTTCCTAGACCTAGTGACACCTTATAATTGACACTAAATGAGTCTTTAGAAATAAGCAAGATGAACTTGGTATCATGGTTCGAAAAAAGGCTAGATTAATGGTAAAAAGTTTTAATCAAGAAGAATATATCGATTATGAAGAAACTTGCACTCCTATGGCAAGATTAGAAGCCATAAGGATACTCCTTGTCTATGCTAGTTGTAATAATTTTAAGTTATTTCAAATAGATGTTAAAAGTGTTTTTCTTAACGGATTTATTTCCGAAGAAGTTTGTGTTGAACGACCACCCAGATTTGAGAATGCTATTTTTTTTTAATCATGTTTTTAAGTTGTCTAAGGCTCTCTAAAGCAAGCCCGAAGGGCTTGGTGTGAGAGACTTTCCATTCTACTTAAGAATGATTTTTTAAAAGGTATGGTTGATATTGTTAGGATCGAGTCAGCACTAAGAGGGGGGGGGGGGCGCGGTGAATTATTGCAGCGGATAAAAATGACATCGGTTCAAAAAACTCTTTTATTTTGATAAAAATTGATATCGAAAACGCTTAATTTTGAAAGCGTATGAAAGTATAGTGTAAGTAAGATTCAGATTGCAATAAAGGTAAATAGTAAGAAGTAAATGCAAACTAGTTTTTTATAGTGGTTTGGTCGTCATGACCTTTATTTACTCCTGATTCTTCTTCCGTCAAGGCCACTGGCTTCCACTACCGATCTTCTTTCAATGGGGGGGGGGGGCGGTGAATTATTGTAGTGGATAAAAATGACATCGGTTTGAAAAACTCTTTTATTTTGATAAAAATTGATATCGAAAACGCTTAATTTTGAAAGCATATGAAAGTATAGTGTAAGTAAGAATTCAGATTGCAATAAAGGTAAATAGCAAGAAGTAAATGCAAACTAGATTTTTATAGTGGTTTGGTCATCATGACCTATATCCACTCCTGATTCTTCTTCCGTCAAGGCCACCGGCTTCCACTACCGATCTTCTTTCAATGGGTGAAGATCAACTACCCTTTTACAGTGCTTTCTCCTTTTCATAGGTTTAGAAGATAACCCTTACATGTCTCTCTTTTTTAGACCTCACTTCTCTCTTTAGATGAACTTCTAAATACTAGGAAGAAGTGATCCTAAATTCTAAGAGAGTTTTTCAAAAATTTTCAAGTAATTTTCCTCCTTTTTCAACTTAATTTTGTACTCAATTCTTGCTACTCCATGCAGGAATAGCTAGGGTATTTATAGACCCCAAATGACTTCAAAATTGGAGCAAAAAATGTCTCATCTTGGGTTTCCCGAGTCCTAGCAGTACCATCACTTGTGTTGGGCGGTACCACCGTCTGCAGCACTGACACTGGGCGGTACCACCGCCTGATAGTCTTGGAGATTGAGTCTAACCGGTACCACTGCCTAGACAGGTAGTACCATCACCTGATACAATCTCGGAGACTGTGCCACTAATGGTTCCACTTGTTGGGTTATTGTTTGGGCCTTTCACTTGGCCTAACACAGCCCAAACTTGAGCCCAATTGGCCCTTGATTGAGTTGACCCAATTCCAACTCAATTATGCCTAAAACCTACTTCGATCTAGATAATTATTATAAAGCTAAATCAAATGTTGTCAAGTATGTTATTGGTTCATTGATGCCTCGTTCGATTCTTCGGTGCATCATCCTCTCTTGTGGCCTATTGCCCAATCGGTCAGTTGACCTCCGCAACTCTGATTTCCTTAACGTAATTTTCGTTCTTCTTGGCCTAATGCCTGAACCCATACCCCGAAGCCTTCTACCGATACGTTGACCGATCCTCCGGCTCGATGTCCAATCTTCTGATATGTTCTACTCTAGTCCAACATGATTATTCCTACTTTAATTATCTCTCCCTGATCGAAGCTTCCTGCATCACTCAAAACACAGATCAGATCACAAACACTATCAATTGATTTCATCATCAAAATCTGAGATTTAACACTCTCTCCCTTTTTTATGATGACAACCAATTGATGGCGGAGTTAACCTTAACTCCCCCTATCAATATGCCATATTGATGGAACCTTGAATTCAAGTTGAATTAAAGTCAAAGCAATATTTCATCATTGCATGCATCATTATCATAAGTTGAAGTATTACATGCATAATACCAAATCATCATGTATATTTTTAAATTTAAAATCATCAAAATATAAAATCATCATTACATGCATGATTCTAAATCATTATTCATAATTACATCATATCATGCATGATCATTATTATACCTTTTCCATCTTTGTCATCAACAAAAAGAAGAAGTGCAACTATCAATATTTTAGAGGTATAATCTTAGGAATTTAGCAAATTTTCTCACTTTAGAACATGCAAGCTAGTGAGTTCTTCCTTCTCTCTTGAGAAGTGCAAGCTAACAATTTTTTACTTTGCAATATTGGAGCCAGCAATTTTTGAAATGTTTAAGATAGCATGTTTTTGTATCTTCTTGAAATGTGCAACTTAGCAAACATTGCTTCTTTTGAGATTTGCATGATAGCACTTCTTGCTTCTCTTTTGAGATGAGCAAGCGAGCAAGTTTGCCTCTCTTTGCGATGTGCACGCTAGCATGATTTGCTTCTTCTTGAATTATGCTATCTAGCAAATTTAGGTTCTCTTTTGAGATGTGCACACTAGCAATTCTTTCTCCCCCTTTGTCATTGACAAAAAGAGGGGAATAACAATACAATAGTGCAATTCATTTTCCTTTACATCAATTTGTAAATCATCACATAAAGGATAACAAAAAAAGTTTGGTGACAAGATATACTTGCATAGTAAAAATCATATCATGAAAGATAAGACCATATGAATACCAAAAGACATGACTCATTTTGATAAATATTCTCTGGCAAGAAATCATTCGAGAATAAAAAGTGAGGGATCTTGATTCATATAAAAAAACTATCAAGTTTTGATTCCAAGAATTCAAGATCGATCAAGATATAGATAAAACTCATTCAAATCATCAAATCATCAAAATTACTTTAAAGAGATTCAAAATGACATACATAGATTTATTCTTTTCTTGTTGAAAAAAAATGATAAGATAGAGATAGAGAAATTTTCAAAATGCATTTCCTTTTTAGTTGTTTCAATTCATATGATTGATTTCATACAAGTATACCCAAGTTTTTTTTGTCAAATAAAAACATGCATCAATATTCAAAACCGAAAAAGAACTTTCATTACGGCAAAGATCATAAAAATTGTCATTCATAATTTTGAAATATAAACTCATTAAGCATGATTTCAAATCACTATACATCATTAAATCATCAAGACACACATTATTTCTTCTTAAAAACATACATAAGACTTATCTTTAGCATCAGATTTAAGTCTAACATTTTGTTTATAATGCATTTTTCTTTTTAAATGAATCTAACTTTTCATGCTTAGTGTTAAGAGTTAACATACAATTGTCATACTAAAATTTTAATTATTATTATTTCAAAATCACTAGAAAGAGAAGCATGATATAATTTTTTATTTTTTTATTTTACTAACTAATTAAAAAAATAACTCATGAAAAAGCATCAAGTAATTTCAAAATAAAGCAAAGGGGTTTTGGTTACCTTGTCATCGAAAGCCGTTAAGGCATAGTTTGCCACCTCACCTTTGTTGGTTTGTTCTTCATCTTCGGTTGAACTTGATTCGTCCCAAGCCACCTTAAGTGTTTTCTTCTTCTTTTATATCTTCTTCTTTTTAGGTTCAATTTTTGTTCTTTGATTCTTGTTTTAAGAATTTTTTAAGCTTTATTGTGAGGAGTTCAAGGTCATCATCATCATCACTTGAGTCAACACTCAAGTAGTATTCTATTGTTTAAAGTGTCAAATCCTTCATGTTCTTTGGAAGATAGTTCTCATGTTCAATACAAGTCATTTCATAGGTCATCAATGACCTAATTTTTAGAAAGAGATCGTAAAATTTTATTAACAAGCTTAAGATTCGAAAAACATTTGCCAAGAGCTTTCAAACTATTGATGCCATCCATAAAACGGGTGTACATATTAACAATAGTTTCACTTGGCTTCATACGAAACCATTCAAAATCATGCATCAAAATATTTATTTTAGAGTTTTTAATTTTACTAGTGCCTTCGTGTGTGATTTTAAGAGTATGCCAAATATCGTGCGTAGTTTCACAAATAGAAACATAATTAAATTTATTTTTGTCTAAGGCGCAAAACAATGTATTCATAACTTTAGCATTCAAAGAGAAAGTCTTCTCCAAATCATTCCAATCATTAATTGGAAGAGAAGACTTTTGAAATCTATTTTCAATAATATTTCATAAATTTAAATCCAAAGAAAGCAAGAAAACTCTTATTCGAGTTTTCCAATATATGTAGTCCGTCCCATTGAACATGGGAGGACGACTGATAGAGTGACCCTCTTAAAAGCCGAAAAGAGCCATTTCTCTTGGGTACTAAACCAAATAAGAAAAACCGTGGCTCTGATACCAACTGTTAGGATCGAGTCAGCACTAAGAGGGGAGGGGGGGTGAATTAGTGCAGCGAATACAAATGACGTCGATTTGAAAAACTCTTCCGTTTCGATAAAAATCGATATAAAAAATGCTTAACTTTGAAAGCATATAGAAGTGTAGTGTAAGTAAGAATTCAATTTGCAATAAAGATAAATAACAAGAAGTAAATGCAAACCAGATTTATATAGTGTTTCGGTCGTCATGACTTACATCCACTCCCGATTCCTCTTCCGTCGAGGCCACCGGCATCCACTACCGATCTTCTTTCAATGGATGAAGATCAACTACCCTTATACAACACTTTCTCCTTTTCATGGGTTTAGGAGACAATCCTTACAAGCCTCTCTTTTTTAGACATCACTTCTCCCTTTAGACGAACTTCTAAATACTAGGAAGAAGTGATCCTAAATCCTAAGAGAGTTTCTTAATTTTTCATAAGTATTTTCTCCCCTTTTCAACTCAATTTTATGCTCAATTCTTATTACTCAATGTAGGAATAGTTGGGGTATTTATAGACCCTAAATGGTTTCAAAATTAGAGCCGAAAAAGGTCTCATCCCGGGTCTTAGTTGTACCACCGCCTATAGCACTGACACTGGGTGGTACCACCACCCAATCTGGCGGTACCATCGTCTGACACTCTCAGAGACTGAGTCTAGGTTGTACCACCGCCTAGACTAGCAATACCATCGCCCGACATAGTCTCGAAGATTGTGCCACTGACGGTTCCATTTATTGGGTCATTGTTTGGGTCTTTCACTTAGCCCAACACAGGCCAAACTTGGGCCTATTTAGCCCCTAATTGAGTTGGCCCAATTCCAACCTAATTACACCTAAAACATACTTCGATCTAGATAATTATTACAAAGCTAAATCAAATGTTGTTTGATATGTCATTGGTTTATCGATGTCTCGTCTAATTCTTCGGTGCATCATCCTCTCTTGCGGCCTATTGCCCAATCAATCAGTTGACCTTTACAACTCTAATTTCCTTGATGCAATTTTTGCTCTTCTTGGCCTGATGCCCGAACCCATAGCACGAAGCCTTTTTGGCAATACATCGACTGATCCTCCGACTCGACATCCAATCTTCTGATATGTTCTACTTCGACCTAACATGATTCTTTCTGCTTTAATTGTCTTTCCTTAATCGAAGCTTCCTGCATCACTCAAAACGCAGATCAAATCATAAACATTATTAATTGGTTTTATCATCAAAATCTAAGATTCAATAGATACTATATTGTTTATTAGATATTTTGAAAATAAATTTCTTATAGTTCAAATTTATGTTGATGATATCATTTTTGGTTCTTCAAATGAGTCTTTGCATGGATCTTTTGTCAATAGTATGAGCCAAGAATCCGAAATGAGTGTAATGGGTGAATTAACTTTTTCTTAGGATTATAAATTAAATAACTTAGTGATAGAAACTTTGTGAGTCATTTTTGCTTTTGTTGCAAAGTGCAAGCTAGCAAAATGCCAAACTAGTAAGAGATAATGTTTTACATGAGGCAAGCAAACAATTTGGCAAGTGTTACATTTGCATCTTCTCTTTAGATGTGCAAGAAAATAAACAAGTTTTTGCATTTTCTTGACATTTCAAGCTAGCAATTATCGGTGATGTTTAAGATAGCAATTTCTTCTCTTTTGTAATTTTTGCCTTTTTCTTGAATTGTGCTAGCAATCTATCTCCCCCTTTGTCATTGTCAAAAAGAAGGGAAAAACCCTTTACATCAATTTCTAAATCATGACAAAGGTAAGTAATCATTTTTATTTGTGCATCATTATAGTTTCAATGCACAAATTCATTAACATTACATTTCATTTTTTTTTTTATGCACGATACCGAAAAATCAATCATTATCATGAGCATATCAAACATGATATTCAAGCATTCATGATATATCATTTTGGCAACATAATCATAGATATTCAAACGATGGTATCTAAATGTCAGAATTCATTACATCCTATTATGCATGATCATTGACTCCTCATTTGTATTTCATGCATTATTTCATTTCATCTCATAAGCAATATCAAGAAGAGTTATTGGATGATGAGATAAATATTTTATGAATACACGGAATATCATAAGTGTTTCATGTATTCATATTATCACATGAAGCATATTATCATTTTTAAGATTCATAACATGAATAACGTTATTACTATTTCATCAAAATCAATTTCGAGATTCACACAATATTATGAAATCATTAATCTCGATAAGATGGGAAAAGCATTTTCTTTTTAAGTGATTCTTTTAACACATCATAAAAAACTCATTCATAATTCAAGTGATTTACAAGATATCATAAATGAATTTATCACTTGTATTTCATCAAAATCGAGAACTCTAGAGATAGAAAATGATTGAAGTATTTAACATGATTGATGCATGATTCATATTTAAAGTGTATCTTATGTCATAAATACGAATCAAGCATTTGTCAAATCTGAAATCATCCTCAAAATTACATTCAATAAATTCATGTATGACAAGCATAGATTTATTGAAAAATCAATAAGATAGAGGATTACATTTCAAGTGTTCATCAATTGTAGCATTTCATCATATGGTAAGATATCAATGCGTAAAACTGTGAAGCAAGATTTTGTTTGATATCTTGATACAGGGCATGATGTACACATTTCGAATATTTTAGCAAGTGTAGCATTGCATCACATGGTAAGATATCAGCTCGTATGATGCAAATTTTTATTTGATATCTTGATACAGGGCATATAGCAATGATAGCAATCATATATTTCTTGGTGATGCAAGCATGGGATAATCATAGCATAGTGTTTATAGCATCAATTCATATATTTCTCCCCTTTTTTTTTTTTTTTTTAAAGTGTTTCATCTTAAGTGATTGATTTCATGTTAGCATGCCTTTTCATTTATGTCAAATGAAAACATGCATCAACGTTTAGGATCGTGAAATGAATTTCATCATAAAACCATCAATCACAAAAATCATCATGTATAACTTTAAAATCTCAAATCTTTATTCTTATGCCAAAATCATACATTATATTTAACAAACAAAGACAATGAAAAATATCAAGCCTTCCAGACAAAAGCCATGTATCGTCATTGAAAAGCAATATGAAAATCATCAAAATATACATTCTTGCTTCTCAAGCACATAAATAAGATTTAATCTCACTAGGTGTACAATCATTAGATTTCTATCTTGCATTAACATAAGACATGCAATTTTCATTATCATTTTCAAAATTACAAGCATGATCATATTTTTACATTTTCATTATTAAATTATTAAAAATGTAATTTTCAAGAAAATTTAAAGAAAAAGAAAAATGCATCATGAAAAACATCATGTAATTTCGAAGTAAATTAAAGGCATTTTGATTACCTCAGCGTCGAAAGGCGTAAAGGCGTAGTTTGCCACCTCGCCTTTGTTGATTTTCTCCTCGTCTTCAAAGGAGCTCGATTCATCCCAATTTTTGTTCTTCTTCTTGCGTTCAAAGCAAGAAGGTCCATTCTTTTTGCTTTTTAATTTTCGTTTCATTTGTAGTTTAAGTTCACTATCACTTGAGCTTATGCTCGAGTGGTCTTCAAATGTTCTATGTCCCAAATCCTTCCTGTTCTTTGGAAGGTTGTTTTGTTCATCATTGTCCTCATCACTTGAGTCATCGCTCAAGTGGCATTCATTTGTCCAGAGTTCCAAATCCTTCCTGTTCTTTGGAAGGTGATTGTATTCAACATGTTCATCATGTGCATTGTGCATCATTTCATATGTCATTAACGAACCAATTAGTTCTTCAAGTGGTAAGTTGTTTAGGTTTTTAGCTTCTTGTATTGCAGTTACTTTTGAATCCCACTTCTTAGACAAAGAACGCAAAATCTTGTTCACAAGTTCAGAATTAAAAAAACATTTGCCAAGAGCTCTTAAACCATTGACGACATCCGTAAAACGGGTGTACATGTCACCAATGGTTTCGCTTGGCTTCATTTGAAAAAGCTCGAAATCATGCAGTAAAATATTAACTTTCGAGTCTTTGACTCTACTAGTTCCTTCGTGCGTGATTTCAAGAGTGCGCCAAATATCGAAAGCCGTTTCGCACAAAGAAACCCGATTGAACTCATTTTTGTCCAAAGCGCAAAATAAGGCATTCATAGCCTTTGTGTTTAAAGAAAAATACTTCTTCTCCAAATCCGACCATTCGTTCATCGGTTTGGAGGGAAGTTGAAAACCGTTTTCAACAATATTCCATAAATCCAGATTCAGAGAAATCAAGAAAACTCTCATTCGAGTTTTCCAATAAGTGTAGTCCAATCCATTAAAGAACGGTGGACGAACAACCGATAAGCCCTCTTGAAGAGCCATTTCTCTCGGGTGTAAATCCGAAATGAGAAATACCCCGCTCTGATACCAATTGTTAGGATCGAGAGCACTAAGAGGGGGGGTGAATTAGTGCAGCGGAAATCTTTCAGCGATTAAAAACGAAAGCTGCGTTCGTTCGATAAAAACTATTTTGATGCAAAAGCCAATTTTAAGATTACTTAAGATTAAGCGCAGTTTTACTTCTTAACGCAGTTTACGTCTAAACCCAGTTTGCGTCTAAGCGCAGTTTACGTCTAAACGCAGTTTGCGTCTAAACACAATTTACGTTTAAATGCAGTTTGCGTCTAAACGCAGTTTTACGTCTAAACGCAGACTTACGTCTAAACGCAGATTTACGTCTATACTCAGTTTACGTCTAAAACGCAGTTTTACGTTTAAACGTAGTTTGCGTCTAAACGCAGTTTTACGTCTAAACGCAGATTTACGTCTAAACGCAGATTTACGTCTAAACTCAGTTTACGTCTAAAACGTCTAAACGCAGTTTGGGTAGTTTTACGTCTAAACGCAATTTTACGTCTAGACGCAGTTTCAAAGGGATCTGAACTTAGAAACTCGTTCGTAAAAGCGCAGAAGACAGTTTTGCAGAATCAAGGCGTAAACGTAAACTGCAATGTAAATATCGTACGAAAACACTGGTTTACGTCTGAAAGCATATTCGGACAGATCAGCACTTAGAAACTTGTTCGTGAAGGCGCAGAAGACAGTTTTGCAGAATCAAAACGTAAACGTAAACTGTAATGTACGAAAACACCGATTTACGTCTGAATGCAGATTCGAAAAGAATAGCACTTAGAACTCGTTCGTAAAAGCGCAGAGAGCAGTAGTTATGAAGGAGGTTTGCAGTAATGATAAAGTGCTCAAAATAAACGCAAACCAGAGATTTAGAGTGGTTCGGTCAGTCTTGACCTACTCCACTTTTGGCTTCCTCCACCGACGAGGTCACCGACGTCAACTAGAGGCCTTCCTTCAATAGGCGAAGGCCAACTGCCGTTTTACAGTTTCTCTCCTTTTGACAAGCTCAGGAGACAACCTTTACAGACCTTTCTCTCCTCACTTTACAACTCAAGAACTTGAAGAACAGAAGGAGGAGACTTAAAGGATTTACAACACTTTTGAGCTCTTAGAATCACAGAAAAGATCAAGATTTCGGTGTAGGTCTGTATCTTTTCAGTGCTGAATGGGTGGGGTATTTATAGGCCCCAACCCAATTCAAATTTGGAGCTCAAAACGATCAAATCCCGGAATTCCGAGATCAGGCGGTTGCACCTCTTGACTGGAGAGGTTGCACCGCCTGGCAGAGCTCGAAGACCGAGCTCAGGCGATGCCACCTCTTGACTAAGGCGGTTGCACCTCTCTGCCAGAGCTCGAAGACTGAGCTCAGGCGGTGCCACCTCTTTGTCAGGGAGGTTGCACCGCCCAGTCTTGCTCGAAGACTGAGCTCAGGCGGTGCCACCTCTTTGTCAGGGAGGTTGCACCGCCCAGTCTCGCTGGGAGGCTTAGCCCAGGCGATGCCACCTCCTGGCCTAGGCGGTTGCACCTCCTGGTGCAATCAGGGTCCGAATGGTTAGTTCCATTCGGCCCAATTTCAGTCTTTCAGGGGCCCAATTGCCCCAAGATTAAGCCAAAGGGATCACCTCCCATTTTCCAACTTAATCAACGTGCTAACTACGATTAAATCTAAGACAATTTCTGCAGCTTTGCTTCGGTGCGTCAATCGCTTCTTCCGGCGAGTTTCCGGCGAACTTCCGTCGATCATCCGATGAACCCTCGGTGATGCTCCTGCGGACTTCCGGCAAACTCCTGGACTTTGCGACGATCCACTTGGCAAGTTCCGACGAGCTTCGCTTGGCAAGCTTCTGGACTTCTCGGATCTGTTCTCGCAGAACCTCCGACGACCGTTCGAACTTCCGTCGAACTCTCGAACTTCCAATGTGATCATGAACTTGACTCCGGCGTAACTCCTGCTGCTTGTCTAACTTTCATCGTAGTTAATCCTGCACACTTATCTCAACACATAGATCAGACAACAAATGACAATTGACTTCATCATCAAAATCCGAGATTCAACAATCTCCCCCTTTTTGATGATGACAATCAATTGATAATGGAGTTATCCTTAACTCCCCCTGTCTATATGGCATAGTGATAGAACCTTGAATTCAAACTGAATTCAAGTCATTGCAATATTCATCATGAATACTTGCAACACGTCAACATGAACATATGCATAAACTTATGCATCACATGTCATGTCATCAACATACTTTCATCAACATACTTCTCCCCCTTTGTCATCAACAAAAAGGAGAAGTACCACAATCAAGTGTTTGTGATATAAATTCAACTCATTGTATGAAAAACATAATATCAAGTTTTATCATCATGCAGTTTTGAAGCCGGAAAATTTAGCAAATGTTACATCATGCTTAGAACATTCAAGCTATCAAGTTTTAGATATGCAAGTTTTACAGCATACAAGATAGCACTTTTATAACATGAAAGCTAGCAATGTTGCAACATTTTAGAACTTGCAAGCTAGCAATTTAGAGATGTTCAAGAAGGCAACTCTTGCTTCTTGAAATATGCAAGTTGCAAGCTAGCAAATTTTTACGATATGCAAGTTTTGCTTCTTGAGATAGGCAAGATAGCACTTTTGCAATTTTTGTTTGGCAAGCTTGTGATGTTCAAGATAACAAGCTCTTTCTTCTCTTTTGAGAAGTGTCATTTTTGCTTTCGTTGCAAAGTGCAAGCTAGCAAAATGCCAAACTAGTAAGAGATAATGTTTTACATGAGGCAAGCAAACAATTTGGCAAGTGTTACATTTGCATCTTCTCTTTAGATGTGCAAGAAAATAAACAAGTTTTTGCATTTTCTTGACATTTCAAGCTAGCAATTATCGGTGATGTTTAAGATAGCAATTTCTTCTCTTTTGTAATTTTTGCCTTTTTCTTGAATTGTGCTAGCAATCTATCTCCCCCTTTGTCATTGTCAAAAAGAAGGGAAAAACCCTTTACATCAATTTCTAAATCATGACAAAGGTAAATAATCATTTTTATTTGTGCATCATTATAGTTTCAATGCACAAATTCATTAACAATACATTTCATTTTTTTTTTTATGCACGATACCGAAAAATCAATCATTATCATGAGCATATCAAACATGATATTCAAGCATTCATGATATATCATTTTGGCAACATAATCATAGATATTCAAACGATGGTATCTAAATGTCAGAATTCATTACATCCTATTATGCATGATCATTGACTCCTCATTTGTATTTCATGCATTATTTCATTTCATCTCATAAGCAATATCAAGAAGAGTTATTGGATGATGAGATAAATATTTTATGAATACACGGAATATCATAAGTGTTTCATGTATTCATATTATCACATGAAGCATATTATCATTTTTAAGATTCATAACATGAATAACGTTATTACTATTTCATCAAAATCAATTTCGAGATTCACACAATATCATGAAATCATTAATCTCGATAAGATGGGAAAAGCATTTTCTTTTTAAGTGATTCTTTTAACACATCATAAAAAACTCATTTATAATTCAAGTGATTTACAAGATATCATAAATGAATTTATCACTTGTATTTCATCAAAATCGAGAACTCAAGAGATAGAAAATGATTGAAGTATTTAACATGATTGATGCATGATTCATATTTAAAGTGTATCTTATGTCGTAAATACGAATCAAGCATTTGTCAAATCTGAAATCATCCTCAAAATTACATTCAATAAATTCATGTATGACAAGCATAGATTTATTGAAAAATCAATAAGATAGAGGATTACATTTCAAGTGTTCATCAATTGTAGCATTTAATCATATGGTAAGATATCAATGCGTAAAACTGTGAAGCAAGATTTTGTTTGATATCTTGATACAGGGCATGATGTACACATTTCGAATATTTTAGCAAGTGTAGCATTGCATCACATGGTAAGATATCAGCTCGTATGATGCAAATTTTTGTTTGATATCTTGATACAGGGCATATAGCAATGATAGCAATCATATATTTCTTGGTGATGCAAGCATGGGATAATCATAGCATAGTGTTTATAGCATCAATTCATATATTTCTCCCCTTTTTTTTTTTTTTTAAAGTGTTTCATCTTAAGTGATTGATTTCATGTTAGCATGCCTTTTCATTTATGTCAAATGAAAACATGCATCAACGTTTAGGATCGTGAAATGAATTTCATCATAAAACCATCAATCACAAAAATCATCATGTATAACTTTAAAATCTCAAATCTTTATTCTTATGCCAAAATCATACATTATATTTAACAAACAAAGACAATGAAAAATATCAAGCCTTCCAGACAAAAGCCATGTATCGTCATTGAAAAGCAATATGAAAATCATCAAAATATACATTCTTGCTTCTCAAGCACATAAATAAGATTTAATCTCACTAGGTGTACAATCATTAGATTTCTATCTTGCATTAACATAAGACATGCAATTTTCATTATCATTTTCAAAATTACAAGCATGATCATATTTTTACATTTTCATTATTAAATTATTAAAAATGTAATTTTCAAGAAAATTTAAAGAAAAAGAAAAATGCATCATGAAAAACATCTTGTAATTTCGAAGTAAATTAAAGGCATTTTGATTACCTCAGCGTCGAAAGGCGTAAAGGCGTAGTTTGCCACCTCGCCTTTGTTGATTTTCTCCTCGTCTTCAGAGGAGCTCGATTCATCCCAATTTTTGTTCTTCTACTTGCGTTCAAAGCAAGTAGGTCCATTCTTTTTGCTTTTTAATTTTCGTTTCATTTGTAGTTTAAGTTCACTATCACTTGAGCTTATGCTCGAGTGGTCTTCAAATGTTCTCTGTCCCAAATCCTTCCTGTTCTTTGGAAGGTTGTTTTGTTCATCATTGTCCTCATCACTTGAGTCATCGCTCAAGTGACATTCATTTGTCCAGAGTTCCAAATCCTTCCTGTTCTTTGGAAGGTGATTGTATTCAACATGTTCATCATGTGCATTGTACACCATTTCATATGTCATTAACGAACCAATTAGTTCTTCAAGTGGTAAGTTGTTTAGGTTTTTAGCTTCTTGTATTGCAGTTACTTTTGAATCCCACTTCTTAGACAAAGAATGCAAAATCTTGTTCACAAGTTTAGAATTAAAAAAACATTTGCCAAGAGCTCTTAAACCATTGATGACATCCGTAAAACGGGTGTACATGTCACCAATGGTTTCGCTTGGCTTCATTTGAAAAAGCTCGAAATCATGCAGTAAAATATTAACTTTCGAGTCTTTGACTCTACTAGTTCCTTCGTGCGTGATTTCAAGAGTGCGCCAAATATCGAAAGCCGTTTCGCACAAAGAAACCCGATTGAACTCATTTTTGTCCAAAGCGCAAAATAAGGCATTCATAGCCTTTGTGTTTAAAGAAAAATACTTCTTCTCCAAATCCGACCATTCGTTCATCGGTTTGGAGGGAAGTTGAAAACCGTTTTCAACAATATTCCATAAATCCAGATTCAGAGAAATCAAGAAAACTCTCATTCGAGTTTTCCAATAAGTGTAGTCCAATCCATTAAAGAACGGTGGACGAACAACCGATAAGCCCTCTTGAAGAGCCATTTCTCTCGGGTGTAAATCCGAAATGAGAAATACCCCGCTCTGATACCAATTGTTAGGATCGAGAGCACTAAGAGGGGGGGTGAATTAGTGCAGCGGAAATCTTTCAGCGATTAAAAACGAAAGCTGCGTTCGTTCGATAAAAACTATTTTGATGCAAAAGCCAATTTTAAGATTACTTAAGATTAAGCGCAGTTTTACTTCTTAACGCAGTTTACGTCTAAACCCAGTTTGCGTCTAAGCGCAGTTTACGTCTAAACGCAGTTTGCGTCTAAACACAATTTACGTTTAAATGCAGTTTGCGTCTAAACGCAGTTTTACGTCTAAACGCAGATTTACGTCTAAACGAAGATTTACGTCTAAACTCAGTTTACGTCTAAAACGTAGTTTTACGTTTAAACATAGTTTGCGTCTAAACGCAGTTTTACGTCTAAACGCAGATTTACGTCTAAACGCAGATTTACGTCTAAACTCAGTTTACGTCTAAAACGTCTAAACGCAGTTTGGGCAGTTTTACGTCTAAACGCAATTTTACGTCTAGACGCAGTTTCAAAGGGATCTGAACTTAGAAACTCGTTCGTAAAAGCGTAGAAGACAGTTTTGCAGAATCAAGGCGTAAACGTAAACTGCAATGTAAATATCGTACGAAAACACTGGTTTACGTCTGAAAGCATATTCGGACAGATCAGCACTTAGAAACTTGTTCGTGAAGGCGCAGAAGACAGTTTTGCAGAATCAAAACGTAAACGTAAACTGTAATGTACGAAAACACCGATTTACGTCTGAATGCAGATTCGAAAAGAATAGCACTTAGAACTTGTTCGTAAAAGCGCAGAGAGCAGTAGTTATGAAGGAGGTTTGCAGTAATGATAAAGTGCTCAAAATAAACGCAAACTAGAGATTTAGAGTGGTTCGGTCAGTCTTGACCTACTCCACTTTTGGCTTCCTCCACCGACGAGGTCACCGACGTCAACTAGAGGCCTTCCTTCAATAGGCGAAGGCCAACTGCTCTTTTACAGTTTCTCTCCTTTTGACAGGCTCAGGAGACAACCTTTACAGACCTTTCTCTCCTCACTTTACAACTCAAGAACTTTAAGAACAGAAGGAGGAGACTTAAAGGCTTTACAACACTTTTGAGCTCTTAGAATCATAGAAAAGATCAAGATTTCGGTGTAGGTCTGTATCTTTTCAGTGCTGAATGGGTGGGGTATTTATAGGCCCCAACCCAATTCAAATTTGGAGCTCAAAACGATCAAATCCCGGAATTCCGAGATCAGGCGGTTGCACCTCTTGACTGGAGAGGTTGCACCGCCTGGCAGAGCTCGAAGACCGAGCTCAGGCGGTGCCACCTCTTGACTGAGGCTGTTGCACCTCTCTGCCAGAGCTCGAAGACTGATCTCAGGCGGTGCCACCTCTCTATCAGGGAGGTTGCACCACCCAGTCTTGCTCAAAGACTGAGCTCAAGCGGTGCCACCTCCCGGCTGGGGAGGTTGCACCGCCCAGTCTCGTTGGGAGGCTTAGCCCAGGCGGTGCCACCTCCTGGCCTAGGCGGTTGCACCTCCTGGTGCAATCAGGGTCCGAATGGTTAGTTCCATTCGGCCCAATTTCAGTCTTTCAGGGGCCCAATTGCCCCAAGATTAAGCCAAAGGGATCACTTCCCATTTTCCAACTTAATCAACGTGCTAACTATGATTAAATCTAAGACAATTTCTGCAGCTTTGCTTCGGTGCGTTAATCGCTTCTTCCGGCGAGTTTCCGGCGAACTTCTGTCGATCATCCGATGAACCCTCGGTGATGCTCCTGCGGACTTCCGGCAAACTCCTGGACTTTGCGACGATCCACTTGGCAAGTTCCGACGAGCTTCGCTTGGCAAGCTTCTGGACTTCTCGGATCTGTTCTCGCAGAACCTCCGACGACCGTCCGAACTTCCGTCGAACTCTCGAACTTCCAATGTGATCATGAACTTGACTCCAGCGCAACTCCTGCTGCTTGTCTAACTTTCATCGTAGTTAATCCTGCACACTTATCTCAACACATAGATCAGACAACAAATGACAATTGACTTCATCATCAAAATCCGAGATTCAACACAACCTCCTTCTTACACCCCTCTTCTCCTTTTACTCGATTTAGGAGACAACCCTTATAAGCACTCACTCCTCTCTCAAACTATTCTAACACTTAGAACTTTGAAGAGGAGGATTCTCACAAGAGATTACAACATCATTTTTCCCTTTTTAAATTTTCTGTGCGTGTCTATTTTAACCAAGGATGAGAGGGGTATTTATAGGCTTTAAGTTGATTCAAACTTGGAGCCTAAAAACATCTTATCCTGGGTTTCCTAGGTCCGGGCGATACCACCGCCTATGCTAGGCGGTACCATCGCGAGTGTCAGTCTGACACTAACACTGTGATGGGCGGTACCACCACCTGGCACTAGGTCACTAGGCGGTACCACCGCCTAGACTGGTGGTACCACCACCTGACATAATCTCGAAGACTGTGCCACGATGGTGTAACTTCTTGGGTCACTATTTGGGCCTTTTATTGGGCCCAACATAGTCCTTACATGGGCCTAACTGGCCTATAATTAGGTTGGCCCAAATCCAATCTCAATTACGTGCTAACTACGAAATCTAAGGCATACTTAAGCTAAACAAGTCCCTAGGTCTTGGTTTCTTTCGATGAGCTTCCGACGATCTTTCGGCAAACTTCCGACGTTCTCCCGAAAATGTTCCAATGGACTTCCGGCAAGCTCTTGGACTTCACGACGATCTTCTTGGTGAGTTCCGATGAGCTTCTTCTGGCAAGCTCCTGTACTTCTTGGCTGGTTCTTGTAGAACTTTCGATGAATGTCTGGACTTCCAACGAACTCTCGAACTCCCAACGAAATCACGTCCTTGACTCTGGGACTTCATTTTGCTTCATGTCTTGCTATCGTAGTTAATCTTGCACATGTAAAACACATTTTGATCTAGACAATTATTACTAAGTATGAATCATGTTGTCCGGCATGTTAGTGGCCCATCGACGCTTCGTCCGATTCTTTGGAGCATCATCCTCTCTTGTGGCCTATTGCCCAATCGGTCAATTGACTCTGCAACTCCGATATCCTTGGCTCAATATTCGCTCTTCTTGGCTCGATGCCCGAATCCATGGCTCGAAGCCTTCTGTCGATACGTCGACCGATCCTCCGGCCCGACATCCAATCATCTGACATGTATTCCTCTGGCCCAACATGATTCTTCCTACTTTAATTATCTCATCCTGATCGAAGCATCCTGCGTCACTAAAAACATAGATCAAATCATAAACATTTATCAATTGGTTTTATTATCAAAATATGAAATTCAATAAAAATAAAATTCGATTGCATTTTCTACAGTTGAAGTTGAATATGTAGCAACAGGTGCATGTTGTGCACAAGTTATTTGGATGAAAAATACTTTAGAAGATTATAAAATTTATTAAAAAAATATCCCTATAAAATATGATAATACTAGTGCTATTTGTTCAATAAACAATCTTATTCAACACTCAAGAACTAAACATATTAATATTAGTCATCATTTTATTAGAGATCATGTAAATAACCATGATATATCTCTAAAATTTATTGATACAAAACATCAATTAGCTGATATCTTTATAAAACTATTAAATGAGGAACAATTTGATTTTAGGCATGTTAAATCTTCCTAATGCATGAATTCATCTTATACATTTTTTTGATTTCTCAGTTTTTTGTAACTTGAGTTTTCCTTTTAAATCAAGATTTTTTCCTTTCATTCCTTCTTCTTGTTATTTCCATAAAAAGAGATTTGGTATTCACAACTTGATCTTTTATTTTTCATGTGATGATCATGAATCCTTCCTCTTTCTATTTGCAAAAGTATGGACGGATTCATGACTTAATCTTTCTTTCGTTCATGTGATGGTTGAAATTTTTGCACCATTGATTTCCTATGATTCTCTTGAGTTTTCATGACTTGAGTCTTTTCACTTTAAGAAGACTTGTCAAAATGATTCATGACATTTTGGATTCATAACATGATATTTCGGATTCATATGACAATTGAAATTTTTGCACCATTAAATTCTTCCCCTCTACTTTTTTTATATAATGACAAAGGGGAGAAAGAGAAGTGCTATCTTGCACATCTCAAGAAAATCAAAAGTGCTAGCTTGCAATCTCAAGAGAAGCAAAATGCTAACTTGTCCACCTCAAGAATCAAAACTTACAAACTTGCATATCTTAAAAGAGAATTGCTAGCTTACATATATTGCTAACTTTCACATCTCTAAAACTTGCTAGTTTGCATGTTCTAAAGTGATGATATATGCAATAATGTTTCAAAAACTTAAAATTATGCAAAGATTTAAAATTATGTGATAAGACCCTAGGGTTTTATTATAGAAGAAAGGAGAGAAAAGGGAATGATCGCTTTGAGAGGATCAGCCTCCTTGATCACTTCGAGGGGATAAGCCTTCTAGGGTTTGTCAAAAGACTAAATAATATTTCATTGTCTGTCCAAAAGAAACGATTACATCACTATTTATAGAATTCCACCTAGAGTCCACCAGGACTTATACTCTTAATAATAAATAAATATTAAATAAACTTCTACCCGACTCTATCTAAACTAAACAGACTCAATAAACGTTATTCAAAAGCTCATAAAATAAAAGGGTCCTAACAATTCCTTCCTCTTCAAATCAGTCTTATTCTCAAGGCTGAGCAGCATCAAACTCGGGGAGTTTCTCTTTCAGTACTTCAGTAACAAGGTATCTGTAGCGCATGACAACCTATTGATCGAGTAAATACGGTCTCCACTTCTTGATGGTGTAAGCAATAGGTTAGCCTTTTGGTGTTGTAGTCTTCTGAAGAACCCTTTCCATCTGATTGCTAGTGGCAGTTGTGACCTTACTTCCACGTCTTCTCTTTAAGATCACCTACTTTTCATTAATAAAAAACTTCATGATTAGTTTAGAAAAATTTCATGAAACATCACTCAAAGTTGATAGCCATTCAATTTCGAGCACCACTTCAAAGTCTTCCAAGGGTAGCAAAAAGAAGTCCACAAGTAACTCTTAGCCCTGCAAAGTCAGTTTAATCTTTGAGCACTTGCTATCACAAGTTGAAATCTATCCATCGACGACCTTTACTTTAAATTTATTACAGTCTTTAATTTGGTAGGCCAATTAGTCGACAACCTTACTATCCAAAAAATTATTAGTGCTACTAGTATCAATCAAAACTGTAATATATTGATATTCCAAAGTGTTAGGATCAAGAGCACTAGGGGGGGGGGTGTGAATTAGTGCAGCGAAAAAAATTCGACGATAAAAACTGCGTTCGTACGTTAAGCGATTTCGATATGAAAGTCGATTTGAAAATTGCTTTAACTTAGATTAGGTGAAGTGCAGTTAAAGTAAAGCTATGGAGGCAGTTTGCAGTTAAGATAGAGAACAGAAAGTAAATGCAAACCGAGATTTAGAGCGGTTCAGTCAATCTTGACCTACATCCACTTTTGGCTTCCTCCTCTAATGAGGTCACTAACGTCTACTAGAGGTCTTCCTTCAATAGGTGAAGGCCAACCACCCTTTTACAATTTCACTCCTTTTGACGGGCTTAGGAGATAACCCTTACAGAATTTTCTCTCATCTCTTGAAAGATCAAAACTTGGAAGAAAAGAGGCAGGAGAACTTCTAGCATTTACAACACTTTCGAGCTCTAAAAATCACAGAGTAAGATTGGATTTTCGGTGCCCTTTCATGCAGGAAAGGGTGGGGTATATATAGACCCCAAACTGGTTTGAATTTGGAGCTCAAAAATATCTTTTCCCGGATTTTCGGGGTCCTGGCGGTACTACCTCCTGAATGGGGCGGTACAACCGCCTGGCAGCTCAGAGACTGAGCCTCTAGGCGGTGCCACTGCCTGATAGGGGTGGTTGCACTACCCAGTCTCGCTCGGAGACTGAGCCTAGGCGGTGCCACCGCTTGATTAGGGCGGTTGCACTGCCCAGTCTCGCTCGAAGACTAAGCCCAAGCAGTGCCACCGCCTGACTAGGGTGGTTGCACTGCTCAGCTTTCCTGGGAGACCATCTCCTAGGCGGTGCCACCGCTTGGCAGGAATTCTGGTCCGAATGGGTTGATCCATTTGACCCAATTTGGGTCTGTCAAAGGCCCAATTGCCCCCAGATTAAGTTAATGGGATGACCTCCCATTCCTAACTTAATCTATATGCTAACTATGATATTTCTTAAGACATTTACTGCAACTTGCTTCGGTGCGTCAATCGTTTCTTCCGGCGAGCTTCTGGCGAACTTCCGACGAACATCCGACGAACCTTCGGCGATGCTCCGACGGACTTCCGGCAAACTCTTGGACTTGCGACGATCCACTTGGCGGGTTCCAACGAGCTTCTTTGGTAAGCTCCTGGATTTCTCGGATTTGTTCCCGCAGAACCTCCGACGACCGTCCGGACTTCCGTCGAACTCTCGAACCCCCAACGTGATCATGGTCTTGACTCCGGTGCAACTCCTGCTGCATGTATTTCTTCCATCATAGTTAATCCTACATACTTTTCTCAACATATAGATTAGATAACAAATGACAATTGACTTCATCATCAAAATCCGAGATTCAACAATCTCCCACTTTTTGATGATGATAATCAATTGATAATGGAGTTAACCTTAACTCCCCCTATCTATATGCCATACTTGAGATAAGTTATTCTTGAATTCAAAGCTTTTGAATTCAAGAGACATATTTATAAGTTAAGATCATTTAACCTTATCAATGCTCCCATCATGATTCCTATCATGATGTATTTCTCTGAAAATGATGTAAGAGTTGACATCAATTTTCAGGTTTTATATTTCAAATGTGAAAGATAGTAATTGTAGCAATTCATCATATGGTAAGATATCAACATGTAAAACTACGATGTAAGTTCTTAATATCTTAACATAATATAGACCTTTCAAGTGTTTAGCTATCATAGCATTTCATCACATGACAATATATCAATTTATAGAATTGCAATGTATACTCTAGATATCTTAACATAGTGCAAATATTATGTTAAGATATGGCAATCATAGCAATTCTTTCACCAATTTATCATATATTTCGATGCAAGATTTTAATACCTTAACATAATTCAAATTCAAATATGGCACTCATAGCATCAATTTATATAGCATTAAATTCAAATAGGGCACTCATAGCATCAATTCATATATTTCTCCCCCTTTGTCATCAACAAAAAGGAGAACAATATTAGCAAATTTTAACTAGGTTTATGTCATTTTTCAATAATGAGTGATAGGATACCAATTATACAAACATCTCAAGGAAAACATGACATGGAGATGATTTTCATTGCTTCTTCCTCTTTATTTTTGAATCAAATCTTTGCACGTAAAATTATTTCTCAAAAGAGAAGGAATCATCAAATCCATTTCTCGAAAGATATTTTTCATATGATAAGTCTATGAGAGATGCATTTGTTAGTTGATTCCATATGTCAAAAATCAATGATGTGAATCCAAAACTTGATATGACATGTTTATTAAGTCCGGAAGAAAATAATGTATCGAAAAAATCCAATTGTTAAGATCAAGAAGATCCGAAAATGAAATTTAATACTTTTAAAAATGAAGATAAAACATGCTTATTATCATGGAAATTTTTGTATCCAAAACACATAATTTCCAACATATAATTAAGGCATATAATTGTGTAAAATCATCATGGCAATTAAGTGATTTGATCATTAAAAAAATCTAAAAAATAATCTTAACAAGTTCATGCATTCGGACATATTAACATTCCTAATTCTCTTCTAATAAAATCAAATTGTTCTTCACTTAGAGGTTTTATAAAAATATCAGCTAGTTGATGCTTAGTATCTATGAACTCTATGATTACATCATGATTAGTAACATGATCTCATATAAAGTGATGTCTAATATCAATATGGTTTGTTCTTGAGTGTTAAATAGAATTCTTTGTTAAACATATTGCACTTGTGTTATCACATTTAATGGGAATATTTTTAAGATGGACTTTATAATCTTCTAAGGTGTTTTTCATCCACACAACTGGTGCACAGCATGCACTAGCTGCAATATACTCAGCTTCAGTTGTTGATAGTGCAACCGAGTTTTGTTTCTTAGATGACCAGGAAATAAGGGAATGTCTCAAAAATTGACATGTTCCTGATGTGCTTTTTCTATCTAGTCTACACCTAGCAAAATCCGCATCAGCATAAGCAATTAACTCAAAATTCTCGGATTTTGGATACCATAATCCTAGATTTGTGGTACATTTAAGATATCTTTCTTTTAACCGCTTTGAGATGAGATATTTTATGGTTCGATTGAAACCAAGCACAAAGTCCTACACTAAACATGATATTTGGTCTAGTTGTAGTGAGATAAAGCAAACTTCCTATCAGACCCCTATAATTTTTTTGATCGAAGCTTTCTCCACTTTCATCAACTTCTAACTTAGTGGAGGTGCTCATAGGAGTGTTAATAGCTTTTGAGCTATCCATATTAAATCTTATCAGTAGATCTAAAGCATATTTAGTTTGACTAATAAATATATCATTGCTTAGTTGCTTAATTTGTAAGCCTAAGAAAAAGGTTAATTCTCCCATCAAACTCATTTCAAATTCGAGACTCATGGTTTTAGCAAAAGATTCACAAAGAGATTCATTCGTAGAACTGAAGATAATATCATCAACATAAATCTGAACAATGAGAAAATTATTTTTAAAATTCTTGATAAACAATGTAGTATCAACCTTGCCTTTTGTGAAATTATTTTCAATAAGAAAAGTACTTAGTCTATCATACCAAGCCCTTGGGGCTTGTTTTAAACCATAGAGAGCTTTAGTTAATTTAAATACATGATTAGGGAGGCTATTATTTTCAAATCCGGGAGGTTGTTCAATATAAACTTCTTCAGAAATAAAGCCATTAAGAAAAGCGCTTTTAACATCCATTTGAAACAACTTAAAATTATTATTACTAGCATAGGCAAGAAGCATCCTTATGGCTTCTAATCTAGCCACAAGAGCGAAGGTTTCTTCGTAATCGATACCTTCTTCTTGGTTGAAACCTTTGGCCACTAATCTAGCCTTGTTTCTAACCACGATACCATATTCATTTTGCTTGTTTCTAAAGATCCATTTAGTACTAATGGTCATTTGGCCTAGGAACAAGCTTCCACACCTCATTTCTCTCAAATTGATTTAACTCATCTTGCATTGCGATAATTCATGAATCATCTTTCATGGCTTCATCAATACATTTAGGTTCAATTTGGGAGAGAAAAGCGGCGTTGGCACAAAATTTTTTAAGAGAAGAATGTGTTTGAACCCCATTAGATGTGTCTCCTAGGATTAGCTCCTTAGGATGAGCATCTACATACATCCAATCCTTGGGTAAGGATGTTTCAGAAGTAGATGCATCCAAGTTGCTAGTTGGAGAAGAGGTTTCATTTAAATTCAAAGAATCGAAATTAACATCATCATCAAAGTCATTTTTCTTGATTTCGGAAATCTCATTGAAAATAATATGAATGGATTCTTCTATAATTAAAGTCCTTTTATTGAAGATACGAAAAGCTTTAGAAACCGAAGAATAACCAAGAAAAATTCCTTCATCGGATTTAGCATCAAATTTTCCTAAGGCATATTTTTCATTCAAGATAAAACACTTATACCCAAAAACTTTAAAATATGAAATATTAGATTTTTTATTGTTCCACAACTCATTGGGAGTTTTGGTGAGTAAGGGTCTTACTAGAACTCTATTTAAAATATAGCATGCAGTATTTACGGCTTCGGCCCAAAAGTATTTGAGTAGGCTATGTTCATTCAACATTGTTCTTGCCATTTCTTGTAAATTTCTATTCTTTCTTTCTACTACTCCATTTTGTTGAGAATTTCTTGGAGTAGATAAGTTGTGGTTGTATCCATTAGATTCACAAAATTCTTGAAAATCACGGTTTTGAAATGCACCACCGTGATCACTTCGAATTGATGAAATCATAAAACCCTTTTAATTTTGAACAAGTTTACAAAACTTGGTGAAATATCTAAAGCATTCATTTTTGTGTTTTAAGAAATAAGTCCATGTGTATCTACTATAGTCATCTACAATGACGAAGGTGTATTTGCTACCTCCTAGGCTTGATATAGAGATTGGTCAGAACAAGTCCATATGGATTAATTGTAAGGGCCTAGAGGTGCTTATTCGATTCTTAGATTTGAAACTACCCTTAATTTGTTTTCTTAATTGACAAGCATCACATACATTATCTTTGATGAACTTGATATTAGGAATTCCTCGTACAAGTTCTTTGGATGATATTTGAATGATTAGTTTCATGCTAACATGATCTAATCTCCTATGCCAAAGCCAAGCATCCTCATTCAAAATCGAGAAACACATTTCATTGCAAAGATCATTGATGTCAATGGTGTATATGTTATTCTGTTTTAATGTAATCATAGTTGTGTTTTAGTGTGGTTTTTCAATGATGCAAGCATTAGATTCGAATTTGACGATATATCCTTTATCACATAATTGACTATTGCTCAAGAGGTTATGTTTTAAACTATCAACTAACAAAACATCTTCAATAAAGAAGTTGGATTTGTTACCTATGGTTCCTTTGCCAATGATTTTACCCTTGTTATCTTCGAATGTGACATAACCTTCGTCTATGCTAGTGAGCTTAGAGAATTGAGATAAATCTCCGGTCATATGCCTTGAGCATCCGCTTTCAAGATACCATCTCTTGCTCCTAGCTTGTGATTGTGTATGTCTCTACAAGAAAGGATAATTTTTAGGTACCCATTTAATTTTGGGTGACTCAAAAACTGATCTACATTGTTTATTATGTTGCATAGAGTTTATCATGGTTCCTTTAGGAATCCAAATCAGTTTGTTCGGGCTAATTTTCTTGAATAGACAATGATACGTTTTATGTCCATGTTTGTAACAAAAGTTGCATTTGCTTTGGTGCTGAACATGTAAGATAGGGCCTTTTATGAAGGTGGTTGGATTTTGGTGAGGACTTCTCACAAATCCGATTCCACTTCTTTTGGGAACGTGACTCTTATTTGTAAGGATCATGTTCAAAGACTTCCTACCAACCTCGAATTTCTTCAAGGCGTCCTTAAGTAGCAAGTTCTCCTTTTGGAGAGTTTCTAGATCATGACATTTTTCACATTGAGCTAAACTATCATGATATTCAGTTTTTAATTTATCAAAATTGCTAACAAGACTATCATGCTTATTTTTCAGTAATTTATATTTTCTACTAATTATTTTACATTCATCAAATAAGTCATGGAAGGCATTTAATAATTCATCAAATGATAAATCTGCAGCAATTAAATTTATTACCTCTTCACCGATGGCCATTAAGGCATAATGAGCAACTTGCTCTGTGTTGGGCTCCTCTTCTTCGGACGTGCTCGAGTCATCTCACGTTGTTTTGAGCGCCTTCTTCTTTGATGTTCTCTTCTTGGCTTGGGGACAATCACTTTTGTAGTATCCCGGCTTTTTGCACTCGTAGCAAATAACTTAGTCCTTTTTGGGTTCAAGTTTACTTTTTGTGTCATTTTTAAACTTGTTTCTCTTAATGAATTTTTTGAATTTCCTTGTTAGAAGTGTCAAGTCATCGTCATAGTCCTCATCACTTGAGTTTTCTCTCAAGTGGTCATCTAAAGTTCTAAGTGCCATATCCTTTCTATTCTTTGGAAGGATGTCTTCTTGCTCTTCATGAGCCTTGCAAGTCATTTCATAGGTCATTAATGACCCGATTAGTTCTTCAAGAGGGAAGTTGTTTAAATATTTAGCCTCTTAAATAATAGTGACTGTAGGGTCCCAACTCTTAGGAAGGGATCTTAGAATCTTATTTACAAGCTCAAAATCCGAAAAACTTTTGCAGAGTCCTTTTAGACAATTGACGACATCCATGAAACGGGTGTACATGTTACCAATAGTCTCGCTTGGTTTCATTCAGAAAAGTTCAAAAGAATGTATCAAAAGATTGATTTTTGACTCTTTCACTCTACTTGTGACTTCGTGAGTCACTTCGAGTGTATGCCAAATATCAAACGCGGTTTTACAAACCGAAACACGATTGAACTCATTTATATCAAGCGCACAAAATAAGGCATTCATAACCTTTGCATTAAGAGCAAAAGTCTTCTTCTCTAATTTATTTCAATCGATCATTGGAAGAGAAGACTTCGAAAATCCATTTTCGACAAGATTTCAAAGTTCAAAATCCATTGAAATAAGGAAGATCCTCATTCGGGTCTTCTAATAGGTGTAGTCCATCCCATTGAACATGGGTGGACGTGTAATAGAGTGGCCCTCTTGGTTTCCGGTGTATGCCATCTCTCTTGGGTTTTAATCTGTTTGAGAGTTAACCCCGCTCTGATACCAATTTTTAGGATCAAAGGCACTAAGAAGGGGGGGGGGGGGGGGGGGGTGAATTAGTGCAGCGGAAAAATTTCAACGATTAAAACTGCGTTCGTACGTTAAAAACGATTTTGGTATGAAAACCGATTCAGAAATTACTTTAACTTAGATTAGGCGAAGTGCAATTAAAGTAAAACTATGGAGGCATGTTGCAGTTAAGATAGAGAACAGAAAGTAAATGCAAACTGAGGTTTAGAGTGATTCGGTCAATCTTGACCTACATCTACTTTTGGCTTCCTCCTCCGATGAGGTCACCGACGTCCACTAGAGGCCTTTCTTCAATAGGCGAAGGCCAACCACCCTTTTATAGTTTCACTCCTTTTGACGGGCTTAGGAGATAACCCTTATAGAATTTTCTCTCCTCTCTTGAAAGATCAAAACTTGGAAGAAAAGAGGGAGGAGAACTTCTAGCCTTTACAACACTTTTGAGCTCTAAAAATCATAGAGTAAGATTGGATTTTCGGTGTCCTTTCATGCAGGAAAGGGTGAGTATATATAGGCCCCAAACTGGTTTGAATTTGGAGCTCAAAAATATCTTTTCCCGGATTTTCGGGGTCTTGAAGGTACTACCTCCTGACTGGAGCGGTACAACCACCTGGCAGCTCGGAGACTGAGCCTCTGGGTGGTGCCACCGCTTGACAGGGGTAGTTGCACCGCCCAGTCTCGCTCGAAGACTGAGCCCAAGCAGTGCCATCGCCTGACTAGGGCGGTTGCACCGCCCAGTCTCGCTCGGAGACTGAGCCCAGGCGGTGCCACCGCCTGACTAGGGCGGTTGCACCACCTAACTTTCTTGGGAGACCATCTCCTGGGTGGTGCCACCGTTGACCGTAGCGGTGCCACCGCTTGGCAGGAATTCTGGTCCGAATGGGTTAATCCATTTGGTCCAATTTGGGTCTGTCAAGGGCCAAATTGCTCTGAGATTAAGTTAATGGGATCACCTCCCATTCCTAGCTTAATCTACATGCTAACTATAATATTTCTTAAGACATTTACTGCAACTTGCTCCGGTGCGTCAATCGCTTCTTCCGGCGAGCTTCCGGCGAACTTCCTGCGAACATCCGACGAACCTTTGACGATGCTTCGGCGGACTTCCTACAAACTCCTGGACTTGCGACGATCCACTTGGCGAGTTCTGATGAGCTTCTTTGGCAAGCTCCTAGACTTCTCGGATTTGTTCCCGCAGAACCTTCGACGACCGTCCGGACTTCCGTCGAACTCTCGAACCCCCAACGTGATCATGGTCTTGACTCTGGTGCAACTCCTGCTGCATGTCTTTCTTCCATCGTAGTTAATCTTGCACACTTATCTCAACATATGGATTAGATAACAAATGACAATTGACTTCATCATCAAAATCTGAGATTCAATACAAAGTTCCTCCAACTTTCATAGTTTGTGGGTTAGAGTAACTGGCTAATACATACACTGTATGTATGATAGGTCCAACATTGTCATTAGAATCCAAACCTTCATGATCAGAGTCTACATTGTTAGCTTCTAGTTCCTCCTTAATTGGTTTAATTATAAGTTGCCATTGTTTACATCGATGCTCCCTACACCACTTTTCATCACAATGCCAGCACAAACCCTTCGCTGATCTTTCCTTGAGTTCTTCTCGGGTTAGTCTTTGAGTATTAGGGTTCTGGCTGGGAATAGATGGGGCGGGTGGGTTGTTGATCATCTATTTGTTGTCACTTTTATTTTGATGATTTTCTCTGCTAATTTTTTCCTCATGTAAACATGCAAATGATATCGCAACGATCATAGTGCGGGGTTTAAGAGCTTTGACTTCACACCAAATATTTGGATTAAGTCCTTCGATAAATGTGCCCATCAGTTGTCGTTCAGACCAATCTTTGGCTTAATTTGATAATCTTTTAAACCTGCTTTGATATTCCAACACTATAGAAGTCTGATAAATTTTGGTGAGTTGTCCATTAACATTCTTGTATTCAGACGGGCCAAAACGAACAAGAAGCCCTCTCTTGTACTGCTTCCACAAAGGAACTCCATGGTAAGTTTCATACCAATCATACCACTGTATTGCATCTCCGTCTAGCTGGATTGAGGCTATTTCTACCTTGGATTCTTCTGGGGTCCTATAAAAGCGAAAAAATTTTCTACCCTAGAGATCCAACTGGTTGGATCCCCATCTTCCCATCTCGGAAATTCTACCTTAATGCATGGATAGTTTATGTCACAATTTTGGGGCCCTTTTCATGTATCTTTGGATATGTTCAACATAGAACTTGAGCTCCCATCTTGTTGTAATTTTCCAAGGCTCTCCAATAGGCTCTTTTCGAAATCATTAAGTGTTTCTTGTAGACGGTTCTCAATTCTAATTTCCAATGCTTCCATTTGTGCTTTCATTGAGTTATCGGTAGCCATTACATAAGATTGCAAATCTGTAATCCCCAGTTCTTGTTTCTGATATTGACTCGAAGCTGCCGAGGAAGTGGATGCTGAGGGCAGTGCTGCGGTCACTGCAAGGAGGAAAGGTCACTAGCCGGGGAGCAACGACGGTAGTGGTCGAGGAGGAGACAGCGAGGGTCACGGCTATGGGCAGCGTCGCCAACTATAGAAGCGATGAGAGGGGTGGTCTGCTGGCTCTAAAGTCACAATCGTGGCCCTTCTCGCTCGAGCGAGGTGGGGCAGCGAGAAGGGAAGGTCGCTGGCCAGGGAGCAACGACGACAATGGTCGAGCGACCGGGAAGCAACGACAGTGGTGGAGAAGGAGTTGCCTTACAGCGGTGGTGGGGAAGAAGGGAAGCAGGGTGCGGGCTGTCGAGAAGCAGGGGCGGCGGTGGGGAGGTGAGTTGCCATGTCCAAGAAGTAGCAGCGGTGCTAGAGAGGGGGAGTTTGGTGGCCGAGGAGCAACGACGACGGTGGTCGAGTGGCTAGGAAGTAGTGGCGGTGGTGGAGAAGGAGTTGCCTTGCAGCGGTGGTGGGGAAGAAGGGAAGCAGGGGTGCGGGCTGTCGGGAAGCAGGGGCGGCGTTGGGGAGGTGAGTCACCCTATCCAAGAAGTAGCGACGGTGCTGGAGAGGGGGAGGTTGGTGGCCGGGGAGCAACGACGACAGTGGAGAATGAGTTGCCCTACAACGACGATGGTGGTGGAGAAGGTAAGCAGGGCTATAGCGGGATGGGATGCTGGCAGCATCATCTCCTAGCAGTGGTGGTGGCTTGGGTGGGACGCGACGGGCAGCAATGGACTCTGGTCGGGAAGCGGGGCGATGGTGGTCATTGGCCGGAGAGCAACAGCGACGGGTGGGCTGGCCGGAAGCAGGGGAAGTAGGTTGCGGCTTCTTCTTCTTCTTCTTCTTTCTTTCTCTCTCTCTCTCTCTCCTCTCTCTCTCTCTCTTTTGGATGATAAATATAGCGAGAACACCATGGATCATTGCTCTGATACCAAATGATAAGACCCTAGGGTTTTATCATGGAAGAAAGGGGAGAAAGAGAATGATCACTTTGAGGGAATCAGCCTCCTTGATTGCTTCGAGGGGATTAATCTCCTCGATCACTACGAGGGGATCGACCTCCTAGGGTTTGTCAAAAGACCGAATAATATTTCATTGTCTACCCAAAAGAAATGATTACATCACTATTTATAGAGTTCCACCTAGAGTCCACTAAGACTTACTCTTAATAATAAATAAATATTAAATAAACTTCTACCCGACTCTAATTGAACTAAACAGATTCACTAAATATTATTCAAAAGCTTAGAAAATAAAATGGTCCTAACATTATGTTTCAAAAATATGCTTGTTGTACCTTTTTCTTTTTTATTGATGATAAAGGGGGAGAAATAATGACGATTTGAAAATTTCTTGTTTCGGTATTATGCATACCCATGTAATGATGATTTGAAAATTTATTATTTTGGTATCATGCCCAAAGTGATGATGATTTGTAATTTTTTGAAATTGTGCATGTTATACCTTGATAACTTGAAACTATGTTTAAATGATGATACACAATTTTGAAATGATATATTGCATATGATCAAAATGTTTCACTTAAATTCAAAGGTTATTATTTCATTTGAATTCAAGTTTGCTTTATTTTAATATGATATATAGATAGGGTGAGTTAAGGTTATCTCCATCATCAATTGGTTATCATCATTAAAAAGGGGGTGTTTCTTGAATCTCGGATTTTGATGATGAAATCGATTGATGAGTTTATAATCTAATCCATGTTTAGAGAAAAGTGATATAGGACTAACCACGATCATGAAAAGGCAAAATAATTGAAGCAAGAAGAATCAGACATTAGGCTAGAGTTAGAAAATGGGTATCGGGTCGGAAGAATCAAATGTTGTGCTAAGATCATATGTTGTGGGAGTCAACATGCCATTGGATCGGGCGATGCACCGAAGATTCGGACGATACGCCAGAAGTTCGTCGGAAGTTCATTGGGAGTTTGAATGAACAAATGATGTGTCAGACAACCTAGCTTCTTGTTTCATAATTATTTTAGTCTTAATCGTTGTAGTTAGGTCTTAATTTAAGTTAAGTTTGGGTGTAACTCTACTAACTCAATTAGAGGGCAATTGGGCCCAAAGTAGGACTGAATTGGGCCTATTGTTTGGCTCATTCAATGACCCTTAGTTGGCCCAAGCGGTGGCACTGCTTGAGGCTCGGCCTCCTAGTCTGTTTGGGTGGTGGTACCACCTAAACACAATCTCCCAAACTGTTTTAGGCAATGATACCGCTAGATTGGGCACTGTCAGACTGGGCAGTGGTACCGCCCAGTGTTAGATTGACAAGTGATGGTACCACTAGTTGTTAGTCTGACAAACGATGGTATTGCCCAATAATGATGGTGGTACTACTAGTACCTTGGAAATCCAAGATATAATACTTTTTGGCTCTATTTTTGAAGTTATTTGGGGCCTATAAATACCCCAATCTTTTCTACTTACAAAGCACAAAAATTGTGAACAAAAGTCTTGAGATTTTGAGTTATAAAAGTCTTGAAAAAGTACTAAGTGTCCTCCTCCTCTTCCTTAAGATTTATGATCGTTCTAAGAGAGGTGTGAGACTTGTAAAGGTTGTCTCCTAAATATGTGAAAAGGAGGAAGAGTTGTAAGAGAGTAGTTGATATTCGCCCATTGAAAGAATATCGTTAGTGAATGCTGGTGGCCTCGACGAAAGAGGAATTGGGAGTGAATGTAAGTCATGAAGACCAAACCACTATAAACTCAGTTTGCATTTACATTCTGCTTTTTATTGCGATTACTTTCTGAGTTAATTTCTTAGTTAACTTACTCCAAGTCAAGTACATTTTCGATATGATTTTTTCATCGAACAAAAGTTTTTCAAAACTGATTATTTTATCAAAAGCCCCTCACCCCACACCGCCCCCGCCCCACCCCGCCCACCCACCCACCACCCCCCACCCCCTCCTCTTAGTGCCAAAACGGTCCTAACACTCTCCAGTTCCACTAAATGGAGAGTTGCTCAACTTTCCACAAAGGCAAGGCTCACAAATTGCATATGACTCATAGTCGAATGGATCTAAGTATCTATCCTTCAGTAATTTTTGAATTCTTCCCTCATGGATATGACCTATTCTACAATGCCACAAGTATGAGCATGAACACATGAGATATTCCTCTTATGATATCGAGAGTAGATGATCCTCTAACGACACTCAATAGCCTTCGTAAGATTGGTTGCCACTCTTGATGACTGGCTATACTAGATCTGAAATTTCCAAACCTATAAGTCTATAATGAAAGAGTGGAGTACTCATAAAGGACATCCTTTGTGTCTCAAGTCTAAGGACTAGGTACACTACTAGGATGACAGAATTATTGTCTGACAATGATGTATCATCAACCATCTAGCATTCCGTGAGCGGATCAATCAGTGAACTTGTTCTCCAATGAGCACCTGCACTCTAGCCCTAGTGTCCCCACACGAGCAGCTATGAGACTAGCCACTTCCATCATATGGACGGGTATATAACACACCAGTTTTTTCGGTTATCTCGATGTCCCTCTCGAGTAACCTATGACTAGGATTCTTTAGGGTGCGTGTTTAAAGGTGAATATTGTTAGGATCAAGAGCACTAAGAGGGGGGGGGGGTGAATTAGTGCAGCGGAAAACTTTCTGCAATTAAAACGAAACTGCGTTCGAACGATAAAAATGATTTCTGTGTGAAAGCTGATTCTAAGATTACTTTAACTTAAGATCAAGCAAGATGATGTTAAAGTCAATCTATGAAGGCAGTTTGCAGTTATGATGAAAACCAGAATATAAGCGCAAACTAAAATACGACGTTCGTACGAAGAAACTAATTTACGTCTAAATGCTGATTCGTAAATCACTTGATTAGGCGAGATGCAGTTTAAGCAAGGGTATAAAGGCAGTTTGCAGTTATGGTAGAAATCAAAATGTAAACGCAATCTGAAATATGATGATCGTATAAAAAAACAGAATTACGTCTAAACGCTGATTCAGAAAGTGCAAGGCTTGAAACCCGATCGTATATGCGCAGAAAGTAGTAAGCTTCAGAGGAGGTTTGCAGTAAAGATAATATGCTCAAAGTAAATACAAACCGAGATTTAGAGTGGTTCGGTCAATCTTGACCTACTCTACTTTTGGCTTCTTCCACCGACGAGGTCACCGACGTCAACTAGAGGCCTTCCTTCAATAGGCGAAGGTCAACCACCCTTTTACAGTTTCACTCCTTTTGATTGGCTTAGGAGACAACCCTTACAGAATTTTCTCTCCTCTCTTTACAACTCAGAACTTGGAAGAACAGAGGGAGAAGAACTTTTGGCCTTTACAACAATTTTGAGCTCTAAGAATCATAGAGAAAGATCAAGATTTCGGTGTAAGTTCATTGCCTTTCAGTGCTGAATGGGTGGGGTATTTATAGGCCCCAACCTAGTTCAAATTTGGAGCTCAAAACTATCAATTCCCGGAATTCCGGGATCAGGCTGTTGCACCTCCTGACTGGAGCGATTGCACCACCTAGTAGAGCTCGAAGACTGAGCCTCTGGGCGGTGCTACCTCCTGTCAGGGGTGGTTGCACCTCCTGACAAAGCTCGAAGACCGAGCTCAGGCGGTTGCACCTCCTGACTGAGGCAGTTGCACCGCCTGGCAGAGCTCGAAGACTGAGCTCAGGCGGTGCCACCTCCTGTCAAGGGAGGTTGCACCACCTAGTCTCGCTCGGAGACTGAGCCCCAGGCGGTGCCACCGCCTGGCTAGGGCGGTTGCACCTCCCAGTCTTGCTCGGAGACTGAGCTCAGGCGGTGCAACCTCCTGCCTTGGGCGGTTCAACCGCTTGGCAGAAATTAGGGTCCGAATGGGTTGATCCATTCGGCCCAATTTGGGTTTTTCAGGGGCCCAATTGCCCCAAGATTAAGTTAATGGGATCACCTCCCATTTCTAACTTAATCAATGTGCTAACTACGATTTTTCCTAAGACATTTACTGCAGCTTGCTCCGGTGCGTCAATCGCTTCTTCCGGCGAGCTTCCGGCGAACTTCCGTCGATCATCCGATGAACCCTTGGTGATGCTCCTGCGGACTTCCGGCAAACTCTTGGACTTGCGACGATTCACTTGGCGAGTTCCGACGAGCTTCTTTGGCAAGCTTATGGACTTCTCGGATTTGTTCATGCAGAACCTCCGACGACTGTCCGAACTTCCGTCGAACTCTCGAACTCCCAACATGATCATTGTCTTGACTCCGACGCAACTCCTGCTGCATGTCTCACTTTCATCGTAGTTAATCCTGCACACTTATCTCAACATATAGATTAGATAACAAATGACAATTGACTTCATCATCAAAATTCGAGATTTAACAAACATGTCTCTTTATTATGATCTCATCATGATCTGATTCCCATTACGCAGATCCATGGACAACTTAATATATTTATGAATCAAGTAATATAAAGTAAGAAAATATTATAATAATAATAAGCAAAAAGATCGTGTGTCATGTCACACATGCCATAACTAATGTGATTGGCTTGTATGGCACATTTGACTAGTAATAAGGATGTACACGATCTTTTCTGCCATAAGAATGATTCTCAGGTTATGAAGCTAATATGTATAATTTAGACTAATGATGCGGTTGACATCAAATATGTCATGTAAAGGATTTGAAAGTGATATATTTCTAATAAACAGGAGATGTAGCGTAAACAAATAATATGTAAATTTTGTAAAAAATAAATAATCAGGATATCTTGACATGCTCCCACTATTTTCTAGCGTGTCAAGCGACACCCTTAGCACATGAAATGAAAGTCACCGAAAAACTTCTAGTGGAGATCGGGATCCAATCAACGCCTTAGTGTAACCTCAAGGGACTTAACTAGTCACACTAAGCCTAAAAAGGTAAGCAACTATTGACGATCATAACTCCTTATGATTCCCATCTTGTTCGACCTCCGAACCATCATAGCCTCGAGGGACTCGACCAATCATGAAGTCTAGTTAACTGATCACCATCGTTACAAGATGAGTTTGATTCGATGATATGTCCTCGAGAGACTCGGCCAAGCATACCATATCCTTAGGTTATCGGTGATATCTCTATGTCGTAAGCAAGATATCAAATCACGATTTAGGTGAGCCTCGAGGGACTCGACCAACTCAACCTACATTGGGAACTGATTTCTTCCTATAACAATGTAAGGCCACATGGGTCAATCTAATTGCCTCATGTTTATTAACTTAATATTATCGAGAGAGAGGATTTTTGATTTGATCTCCTATGACATATCACACATACATATTTAATATATATCTATATTGTATACAAATATATATACATATCTAGTAGGTGTATAAGCAATTATATATAACATGAGCAATCACACAAGATGATCATGGACCATAGTCTAATGTGATCAGGCCCGAGCCAAAAGGCTGAATCACTCACATCACGATCTATGTGTGCATTGGTATATCTCCATGCCTTATGATCATCCATCTTATCTTCGTTGGTTCTGTTGGCATCTCAGCACATCTCCATACGTTGCGATCATCTATCTCGATCTTGTGGGTCCCGTTATCGCCTCCACGCTCCCGTTGCATCTCCTTATATAATTATAACATAATCACAAGCATACAGGCTCGATAATAAATGAACAAAATAGAGACTCACAGGCCTTAATAATAATAATAATAATGATCATATCACACACATACATCATATCACACTCATACATCACATTACATGATCCATGATCATTCGTCCACATCATACATCACGTATACATATCATTATATAGAACTACTCGATAAATAATAATAGTTAATTAAACCTTTTAATGAACTAATATCTTTCTGAAATTCAGGATATATAGGAAAATTTCTGAATTATGAGGTGTATTTAGGTAATTTAGACAAAAGGGACAAACCTCATAATTTCTAAAATTTCGAGGGGCAAAATTATACTTTGCCCAGAAAAACCCTAATTCCTTCCTTGTGTTCACTATATTGTGGCCGTCGCCACCCCACCGGCGGCGCCGCCGTAGTGGGCGGGCACCGCCCCCCATAAGAAAGCCAAAAAAGCCGCCCCAACGAGCGAGTGCTATTGTTAGTGAGCGTTGCCTATAGGGGCTTGCCCGTGGGTGGTGCTGCCACAGCGGGCAAGTGCTACTGCGAGGGAGCGCCACCTGCAATGACTCGCTTGCGAGCCCAACGACCGCAACTGCACATGGTTGCCATTATAGGCGGCCCTGCCTACGGGTGTCACCATTGTGGCCATCGCTGTAGGCAACCTCCCTGCAAGCGCTCAACCCATAGGTGGTGCCTACTACAAGCAGGGCGCCAGTAGTAGCCCATTGGTTGCCAGCCCCTTGCATGTAGATGGTAACCAAGGCTACCATCTACGAGGGCAGCAAGGGCCGCAATAGTTGTTGCCCTTTCACATTGTTGTGTCAAAAATTTTGACATCAAAAGCCTCTTTAAAACACAACATACGCAGTTCAAAACTAATCTTTCACATGAACAACTTGGCTCTGATACTATTGTCGGAAAATCTAGGGGTGACATCACATGCACAACGGAAGAACAAAAAATAAAAATCATAGATTTCCCAAAAGGTTTTCATTGTCATGTGAAAATTGGCGCACAAAAACTTGCTAAACTAAAAACCATGTGTGAGATAGTTGTGTTACCCAGGGAGATCGTATATCCCTAAAATTCTGCATATTTGTGTGAGAGGATGGAGGAGGTCAACTATCCTCCTCTCTAGTGGTGATCCATATGGCAGGGGCTGCGAAGACACTCCTCGAATCGCTGCTTAAATCTTCACACCTGTTGGCTGAGGAGGTGAAGGGGAGAGGAGAATAAGAGATGACAACCAAAAAGGCCTTAGCCCATGGCCATTTTGGTTCCCTCCTATTTATAGAGGCCCCTTATGAACTTAACCCTAATAGATCCTTTCATATTGGGTACTGGATCTGCTAGTCATAGGTGCCCAGCAAGCCAATCACGTGAGTGATGGCACATGTGACTTGATACAGAATCTTTTTGCTTATTATATTTTGGCGTATATCACTTTATAACTATTGCATAAATGCATATATATATTGTGATGTCCTTGGATTTGTGCAATGGGAATCGGATCGTGATGAGATCACGATAATGAGATCGATTCACCTTTAAACACATATCCTAAATAATCCCGGTCATAGGTTACTCGAGAGGGACATCGTGATAACGGGATAGACTGGTGTGCTGTATACCCGTCCATATGATGGATGCAGCTGGTCTCATAGCTGCTCGTGTAGGGACACTAGGGATACAGTACAGGTGCTCATTGGAGAATGAGTTCACTGATTGATCCGCTTACGGAATGCTGGATGGTTGATGATGCCTTATTATCAGACAGCGATTCCGTAGTCCTAGTGGTGTATCTGGTCCTTAGACTTGAGACACCAAGGATGTGCTGTATGAGTGCTCCACTCTTTGATACCAGACTTATAGGTTTGGCTGTCCCCAGATCTAGTACAGCTGGTCATTGGGAGTGGTAGTCGACCTTACGAGGGCTATTGAGTGTCAATAGAGGATCATCCACTCTCGGCGTCATGAGAGGAATATCCTATGTGTTCTTGCTCAGACAAATCCCTGGCCAGGGTCATTCGGGTTGAGAGAGAAAGAGTTCTCCGGGAGAATCCGATTAGAGCGAGACTCGAGTAGAAACCGTATGAGTCTGACAGCACCATGCTCGATATACGGTCTCTGGGATATTAGATGGATGAGGGACTATAGGTACATGGTAACTGAGGACAGACAGGTCCAATGGATTGGATTCCCCTATATCGTCTGGGGACTACGGCGTAGTGGCCTAGTATGTCCGTAGTCGATGAGTCAAGTGAATTATTATAGAGATAATAATTCACTCAGTCAGAAGGAGTTCTGACAAGTATGACTCACGGCCAGCTCGATATTGGGCCTAGAGGGTCACACACATATGGTAGGCATTGCGATGAGTAGAGGTTCGGATATGATATATCCGACGGAGCCTTTGTCTTATTGGATGCAGATCCAATACCCACTAGGGAAGGACCCATTAGGGTTTGACACGGGATCTCTATAAATAGGAGGGATTCACAGCCTCATAGGCTAGAGTCTTTGCTTGCCTTTCCTATTCTCCTCTCCCTCTCCACCTCAGAGTAGGCCTGGAGTTTTGAGGAGCGTCATTGCAACATTGCTATGTGGATCACCGCTAGAGAGGAGGACGCTTGACCTCCTTCACCCTCTCCTAAGGATCTGCAAGGAAACAGGGATATACAATCTCCCTAGGTAACACAATCTCTATACGCAGTTTTGTGTTTTGCGGATTTTTGCGCACCAATCTTCGCACGACGACGAATATCATTTTGGGAATCGGGGATTTTGTTTTCTTGTTCTTCCGCTGCGCATATGATGTCGCTCCCCAATGATTTCCCAACAGTGGTATCAAAGCCAGGTTGTTCGTGCGAATGATTGGTTTTGAACTGCGTGTGTTGTGTTTAGGAAGAATATTGACGTCAAAATCGTTGACGCAAAAGCGAGAAAGGGCTGCAACAGTTGTTGCCCTCGATCTGCGTGCGTAAAGCGCAGTCGAAGGCGGGCAGCGCAGGGGCTGCGTCTGCAGCAGCCGGCCGGCGGCCTGCTTGCAGCAGGCTTGCTGCCGGCGGGGCTGGCAACCCACGGGCAGAGGCGCCGCAGGGCAGCAGCGCCTGCCACCGAAAGGAAGCGGCGCCTGCCGCCGCAGGGCAGCGACGCGCGACGCCTGCCGCCGCTGCTCCCGCGGGCGAAACCCCCCCACAGGGGCGGCCGCCTGGCGGTAGAGCATCGCCTGCGGAGGCAGCGGCGCCCGAAGGGGGCGCCCACCCGCAGCGGCATCGACGCCAGCGGGCGTGCCGCCTGCAAGCGAGGGCAGCGCCCTCGCCCCGCCGCACAGGCCGCCGCCAGCAGGGTGGCGGCGGCGGCAACGGCAGCAGTAAGAGGGCATTAGGGTTTTCTGGGAAAAAAACATTTTTGCCCCTCGGAATTTGAGAAATTCCCGTTTCTGTCTTTTGTCCAAATTACGAAAATACCCTTAGGAATTGAGAAATTCCCTACATGTCCCTGATTTCAGAAAATATTAATTAATTAAAAGGTTTAGTTGATTATTATTTTTATTATTATCTAGTAGTCCTATATGATGATGATTATTTATACATGTGATGTATGATGTGTGGACTGATGATCATGGACCGTGTGATGTGTGTACTTGTGATTATTATTATTGAGGTCTGCGAACCTCCATTATATTTCTCGTTTATTGTCGGGCCTGCGTGCCTATGATTAAGTTGTAATCACATGAGGAGGCGCAGCGGGAGCGTGGATGCGATAGCGGGACCCACGAGACGGACGATCGTGATGCATGGAGATGCATCAAGATGTCGACGATATCGATGAGGACGAGATGGTCGATCACAGGGCATGGAGATGCACCGTTGCACACATAGATCTTGATGTGAGTGATTAGGCCTACTGGCTCGGGCCTAATCATATTAGGTTGTGGTCCATGATCATCTGGTGTGATTGCTTATACACATACTAGATATGTATATATATTTGCATGCGATGTAGATATATATTAAATATGTATATGTATGACATGTCATATTAGGAGACCAAATCATAGAAACATCTCTCAATAATATTAAGTCGGTAAACGTGAGGCAATTAGATTGACCCACATGGCCTTTCATCGTTATGAGTAGGAACCGATTCCCGGTGTAGGTTGAGTTGGTCGAGTCCCTCGAGACTCGCCTATATCGCGATTCGCTATCTTGCTTACGACATAGAGATGTCACCGGTGACCTGAGGGCATGGTATGCTTGGTCGAGTCCCTCGAGGGTATATCATCAAATTAGACTCATCTTGTAATGAAGGTGTTGACTTAACCGAGCATCATGGTTGGTCGAGTCCCTCGAGGCCATGGTGATTCGGAGGCCGAACAGGATGGGAATCACAAGGAGTTGTGATCGGCAAGAGTTGCCTACCTTTTAGGCTTAGTGTGATTGGTCGAGTCCCTCGAGGTTACACTAAGACGCTGATTGGATCCTGATCCCCACTAGAAGTCTGCCGGAGACTTCCGTTTCACGTGCTGAGGGTGTCGCGTGACTCGTTAGTAAAATAGTGGGAGCATATTAAGATAGAAGTCCATATCTTGATAGTTTATTTCTTGCAAAATCTGCATGTTATTCATTTCTGCTACATCTTTATTTTCAGAAAATGTCGCTTTCAAATCCCTTACGTGGCATACTTGATGTCAACCGCCTCACTGGTCCAAATTATACGGATTGGCTCCGTAACTTGAGAATTGTTCTCACAGCGGAGAAAATCGTGTACGTCCTTGATACAGTGATGCCTACGCCCGAAGAAGGGGCAAGCGAGGATGAGATCGCTCGTTACGTGAAGTACATTGATGACTCCACTCTTGCTCAGTGCTATATGTTGGGCTCTATGACTCCAGAGTTACAGAGACAACATGAAAAGATGGATGCCAGATCCATTCTCCTACATGTCCGCAAATTGTTTGAGGAATAGGGAAGGACTCAACGATATGAGATATCCAAGAGCCTTTTCCGCGCTAGGATGACTGAGAGGACACCGGTTCAGAACCATGTCCCAAAGATGATTGAGTCGATAGAGAAACTCACAGGTCTAGGAATGGTCCTAGAGGATAACTTGTGTGTGGACATTGTGCTTCAGTCCCTACCAGATTCCTTTTCACAGTTCATAATGAATTTTAATATGAACAAGCTTGAGGTGACTCTCCTAGAGCTCCTCAATATGTTGAGGGAGGCAGAGAGTACTATTAAGAAAGAGAAGCCAGTTCTCTACATTGGTGAGACCAGAAAGAAAAGGAAAGCAGAAAGGTCCCTTAAGAAGGGAAAGGGCAAGGGCAAACAAGGTAAAGCAAAGGTTGCTAAGAAAGACCCAGCAAAGGACAAAGGCCAGTGCTTCCACTGTGGTAAAGATGGGCATTGGAAGAGAAATTGCAAAGAGTACCTTGCAGAAAGGGCGAAACAAAAGCTTGATGAAGCTTCAGGTACATTCATGATCAGTCTCCATTTGTCAGACTCTTATGATAACACATGGGTATTGGATACCGGTAGTGCTTATCATATATGCAATTCGTTGCAGGTTCTGACAAGGCCTAGGAGACTTGAAAGAGGTGAGATGGACCTCAAGATGGGTAATGGAGCAAAAGTTGCTATAGTTGTTGTTGGCGAGGTCGCCTTACATCTGCCTAGTGGAGCTTTTATTGCATTAGATGCATGTTATTTTGTTCCTTCTATTATCAAAAACATTATCTCCATTTCATGTTTAACAGTTAGTGGATATAAATTTGTTTTTGAGAACAATGGTTGTTCAATATTATTAGATGATAAGATCATCACGAAAGGAACATTGCATAATGATTTATTTATGTTAGACACTACTCCACATATCATGAATGTAAATGTGTCTAAGAGGAAACGAGATGAGGTGAATAGTGTGTTGGGAAATCATTGGGGGCGACATCATATGCGCAGCGGAAGAACAAGAAAACAAAAATCCCCGATTCCCCAAAAAGATGTTCGTCGTCGTGCGAAGATTGATGCGCAAAAATCCGCAAAAACACAAAACTGCGTATAGAGATTGTGTTACCTAGGGAGATCGTATATCCCTGTTTCCTTGCAGATCCTTAGGAGAGGGTGAAGGAGGTCAAGCGTCCTCCTCTCTAGCGGTGATCCACACAGCAGGGTTGCGACGACGCTCCTCAAAACTCCAGGCCTACTCTGAGGTGGAGAGGGAGAGGAGAATAGGAAGGGCAAGCAAAGACTCTAGCCTATGAGGCTGTGAATCCCTCCTATTTATAGAGATCCCGTGTCAAAACCCTAATGGGTCCTTTCCCTAGTGGGTATTGGATCTGCATCCAATAAGACAGGGCTCCGTCGGATATCTCATATCCGAACCTCTACTCATCGCAATGCCTACCATATGTGTGTGACCCTCTAGGCCCAATATCGAGCTGGCCGTGAGTCATACCTGTCAGAACTCCTTCTAACTTAGTGAATTATTATCTCTGTAATAATTCACTCGACTCATCGACTACGGAAGTACTAGGCCACTACACCGTAGTCCCCAGACGATACAGGGGAATCCATTCCATTGGACCTGTCTGTCCTCAGTTACCATGTACCTATAGTCCCTCATCCATCTAATATCCCAGAAACCGTATATCGAGCATGGTGCTGTCAGACCCATACGGTTTCTACTCGAGTCTCGCTCTAATCGGATTCTCCCGGAGAACTCTTTCTCTCTCAACCCGAATGACCCTGGCCAGGGATTTGTCTGAGCAAGAACACATAGGATATTCCTCTCATGACGCCGAGAGTGGATGATCCTCTGTCGACACTCAATAGCCCTCGTAAGGTCGACTACCACTCCCAATGACCAGCTGTACTAGATCTGAGAACAGTCAAACCTATAAGTCTGGTATCAAAGAGTGGAGCACTCATACAGGACATCCTTGGTGTCTCAAGTCTAAGGACCAGATACACCACTAGGACTATGGAATCGCTGTCTGACAATAAGGCATCATCAACCATCCAGCATTCCGTAAGCGGATCAATCAGTGAACTCATTCTCCAATGAGCACCTGTACTGTATCCCTAGTGTCCCTACACGAGCAGCTATGAGACCAGCTGCATCCATCATATGGACGGGTATACAGCACACCAGTCTATCCGGTTATCACGATGTCCCTCTCGAGTAACCTATGACCGGGATTATTTAGGATATGTATTTAAAGGTGAATCGATCTCATTATCGTGATCTCATCACGATCCGATTCCCATTGCACAAATCCAAGGACATCACAATATATATGCATTTATGCAATAGTTATAAAGTGATATACGCCAAAATATAATAAGCAAAAAGATTCTGTATCAAGTCACACGTGCCATCACTCACGTGATTGGCTTGCTGGGCACCTATGACTAGCAATCTCCCACTTGACCTAAAGCCAATCACCTATGTGTCTGATCCCCATCAGACCCCTGTGACGCTCAAAGACAATCTGAGACAACGGCTTTGTCAGTGGATCTGCAATGTTATCTTCGGATGGAACTCTTTCCACTGCTACATCTCCTCGGGTCACGATCTCTCTGATAAGGTGGAACCTCCTCAGAACATTTCTGATGAGACCCGGGTTCCCTTATTTGAGTAATCGCCCCATAGTTGTCGCAATATAAGGAAGTCGACTTCTCGCTATTCGGAACGACTCCCAAATCTGTGATGAACATCTTCACCCAGACTCCCTCTTTTGTTGCATCTGATGCAGCAATATACTCCGCCTCTATGGTCGAGTCAGCAGTAGTATCTTGCTTGGAACTCTTCCAGCACACTGCTCCTCCATTCAAGGTGTACACATACCCTGAATTCGACTTGCTATCATCGACATCAGACTGAAAACTTGAGTCAGTGTAGCCTTCAACCTTAAGGCTATTACGTCCATATACTAGTAAAAGATCCTTAGTCCTTCTCAAGTACTTAAGGATACACTTTACTGCTTTCCAGTGCTCCAAGCCTGGATCCGCTTGATACCTGCTCGTGACACTCAGAGCATGCGCTATATCAGGCCTAGTACATAGCATGGCATACATGATAGACCCTATTGCTGAAGCATAAGGTATCATATTCATGTTTGCCCTTTGGAATTTTCCATACCAAACCTTTTAACAATGGTTTCTATGTACCTGGACTGGGACAAGCCAAGCATCCTCTTGGATCTATCTCTATAGATTCTAATCCCCAAGATATAGGATGCTTCCCCTAAGTCCTTTATGGAGAAGTGTCTAGATAACCATGTCTTTACTGTGGATAGCATTCCTACGTCATTCCCAATGATGAGGATGTCATCCACATATAACACCAAAAAGCTAATAGCGCTCCCTCTTACCTTTCTGTATACACAAGGCTCATCTTCGTTCTTAACGAAGTCATAAGATCTGATTGCCTCATCAAATCTTATGTTCCAACTTCGGGAAGCTTGCTTTAGTCCATAAATGGATCTAAGCAACCTACACACCTTATCTGGGCAGTTCTTGGACACGAATCCCTCAGGTTGCATCATATACACCTCCTCCTCCAGGTTCCCGTTGAGGAATGCGGTTTTCACATCCATCTGCCAGATCTCATAATCATAGTGTGCTGCAATAGCCAATAGAATTCTGATGGATTTTAGCATTGCTACGGGTGAGAAAGTTTCGTCGTAGTCAACACCTTGCCTTTGACGATACCCCTTAGCCACTAGCCTTGCTTTATAGGTCTCTACCTTTCCATCTACTCCGATCTTTTTCTTAAAGATCCACTTGCAACCGATGGGTACAATACCTTCGGGTGCATCAACTAGGTTCCAAACCTTATTGGAGTACATAGAATCCATCTCAGAATTCATGGCTTCTTTCCACTTCCCGGAGTCTATACTCATAATAGCCTCCTCGTAGGTCTGAGGATCAATATCCTCTACATCCTCTGCTCTAATATGTCCCACATATCTCTCAGGAGGATGGGATACTCTATCAGACCTGCGTAAAGTTGATACTTGTGTATTAGATACCTGAACAGACTCGGGCTGTAGAGTGGTGCTTGAGCTTGGTTCCCTAACTTCGCTCAACTCTATCATTCTCCCACTGTCTCCGCCAAGAATGTGTTCCTTCTCAAGGAACACTGCTCTCTTAGCTACAAAGACCTTTTGGTCCTCGAGATGATAGAAATAATACCCACAAGTTTCCTTGGGGTATCCCACAAATTTGCATCGCTCTGTCCTTGATTCTAACTTATCGGGGTTGTGTCTTTTAACATGGGCAGAACAGCCCCAAATCTTAACAACCTTAAGATCAGGCTTCTTCCCTTTCCATATCTCATATGGTGTAGACACTACCGACTTAGTTGGAACTCTGTTCAGAAGGTAAGCTGCGGTTTCTAGGGCATATCCCCAGAATGAGATGGGTAGGTCAGCGAAACTCATCATGGACCGTACCATATCTAATAATGTACGATTTCTCCTTTCAGAGACACCATTGAGCTGAGGTGTATAAGGAGGTGTCCATTGGGATAATATCCCATGGTCCTTGAGGAAGTGAGTAAACTCTGTACTTAAGTACTCACCTCCTCGATCTGATCGAAGAGTTTTGATACTCTTTCCAGTCTGGTTCTCCACCTCATTCTTATACTCTCTGAATTTCTCAAAGGCCTCGGACTTGTACTTCATTAAGTACACATATCCATACCTTGAGAAATCATCAGTAATGTAATGAAGTAGGAGTAACCTCCAATGGCATGAGTTGACATGGGTCCACATACATCACTATGTATGAGTTCCAACAACTTAGTGGCTCTCTCTCCAGTTCCACTAAATGGAGAGTTGGTCAGTTTTCCACGAATGCAAGGCTCACAAGTTGCATATGACACATAGTCGAATGGATCTAAATATCCATCATTTAGCAACTTTTGAATCCTTCTTCCATGGATGTGACCTAGCCTACAATGCCACAGGTATGCATTGTTCACCTCATCTCGTTTCCTCTTAGACACATTTACATTCATGATATGTGGAGTGGTGTCTAACATAAATAAACCATTATGCAATGTTCCTTTCGTGATGATCTTATCATCTAATAATATCGAACAACCATTGTTCTCAAAAACAAATTTATATCCACTAACTGTTAAACATGAAATGGAAATAATGTTTTTGATAATAGAAGGAACAAAATAACATGCATCTAATGCAATAAAAGCTCCACTAGGCAGATGTAGAGCGACCTCGCCAACAGCTAATACAGCAACTTTTGCTCCATTACCCATCTTTAGGTCCATCTCGCCTCTCTCTAGTCTCCTAGGCCTTGCCAGAACCTGCAACGAATTGCATATATGATAAGCACTACCGGTATCTAATACCCATGTGTTATCATAAGAGTCTGACAAATGGAGACTGATCATGAATGTACCTGAAGCTTCTTCAAGCTTTTGTTTCGCCCTTTCTGCAAGGTACTCTTTGCAGTTTCTCTTCCGGTGCCCATCTTTATCACAGTGGAAGCACTGGCCTTTGTCCTTTGTTGGGTCTTTCTTAGCAACCTTTGCTTTACCTTGTTTGCCCTTGCCCTTTCCCTTCTTAAGGGACCTTTCTGCTTTCCTTTTCTTTCTGGTCTCACCAGTGTAGAGAACTGGCTTCTCTTTCTTAATAGTACTCTCTGCCTCCCTCAACATATTGAGGAGCTCTGGGAGAGTCACCTCAAGCTTGTTCATATTAAAATTCATTATGAACTGTGAAAAGGAATCTGGTAGGGACTGAAGCACAATGTCCACACACAAGTTATCCTCTAGGACCATTCCTAGACCTGTGAGTTTCTCTATCCACTCAATCATCTTTAGGACATGGTTCTGAACCGGTGTCCCCTCAGTCATCCTAGCGCGGAAAAGGCTCTTGGATATCTCATATCGTTGAGTCCTTCCCTGTTCCTCAAACAATTTACGGACATGTAGGAGAATGGATCTGGCATCCATCTTTTCATGTTGTCTCTGTAACTCTGGAGTCATAGAGCCCAACATATAGCACTGAGCAAGAGTGGAGTCATCAATGTACTTCACGTAGCGAGCGATCTCATCCTCGCTTGCCCCTTCTTCGGGCGTAGGCATCACTGTATCAAGGACGTACACGATTTTCTCCGCTGTGAGAACAATTCTCAAGTTACGGAGCCAATCCGTATAATTTGGACCAGTGAGGCGGTTGACATCAAGTATGCCACGTAAGGGATTTGAAAGCGACATTTTCTGAAAATAAAGATGTAGCAAAATGAATAACATGCAGATTTTGCAAGAAATAAACTATCAAGATATGGACTTCTATCTTAATATGCTCCCACTATTTTACTAACGAGTCACGCGACACCCTCAGCACGTGAAACGGAAGTCTCCGGCAGACTTCTAGTGGGGATCAGGATCCAATCAGCGTCTTAGTGTAACCTCGAGGGACTCGACCAATCACACTAAGCCTAAAAGGTAGGCAACTCTTACCGATCACAACTCCTTGTGATTCCCGTCCTGTTCGGCCTCCGAATCACCATGGCCTCGAGGGACTCGACCAACCATGATGCTCGGTTAAGTCAACACCTTCGTTACAAGATGAGTCTGATTTGATGATATACCCTCGAGGGACTCGACCAAGCATACCATGTCCTCAGGTCACCGGTGACATCTCTATGTCGTAAGCAAGATAGCGAATCGCGATATAGGTGAGTCTCGAGGGACTCGACCAACTCAACCTACACCGGGATTCGGTTCCTACTCATAACGATGGAAGGCCACGTGGGTCAATCTAATTGCCTCACGTTTACCGACTTAATATTATCGAGAGATGTTTCTATAATTTGGTCTCCTAATATGACATGTCACACATATACATATTTAATATATATCTACATCGCATGCAAATATATATACATATCTAGTATGTGTATAATCAATTACATCAGATGATCATGGACCACAACCTAATATGATTAGGCCTGAGCCAGTAGGCCTAATCACTCACATCAAGATCTATGTGTGCAACGGTGCATCTCCATGCCCTGTGATCGTCCATCTCGTCCTCGTCGGTTTCGTCGACATCTTGATGCATCTCCATGCATCACGATCGTCCGTCTCGTGGGTCCCGCTGTCGCATCCACGCTCCCGCTGCGCCTCCTCATGTGATTACAACTTAATCATAGGCACGCAGGCCCGACAATAAACGAGAAATATAATGGAGGTTCGCAGACCTCAATAATAATAATCACAAGTACACACATCACACGGTCCATGATCATCCGTCCACACATCATACATCACATGTATAAATAATCATCATCATGTAGGACTACTAGATAATAATAAAAAATAATAATCAACTAAACCTTTTAATTAATTAATATTTTTCTGAAATCAGGGACATGTAGGGAATTTCTCAATTCCTAAGGGTATTTTCGTAATTTGGACAAAAGACAGAAACTGGAATTTCTCAAATTCCGAGGGGCAAAACTGTCTTTTTCCCAGAAAACCCTAATGCCCTTTCCCCTTTTCGCCGCTGCCGCCGCCGCCACCCTGCCGGCGGCGGCCTGTGCGGCGAGGGGCGGGGCGCTGCCCTCGCCTGCGGGTGGCACGCCCGCTGGCGGCGATGCCGCTGCGGGTGGGCTCCCCTTTCGGGCGCCGCTGCCTCCGCAGGCGGTGCTGTCCCGCCGGGCGACCGCCCCTGTGGGGGGGTTTCGCCCGCGGGAGCAGCGGCGGCAGGCGTCGCGCGTCGCTGCCCTGCGGCGGCAGGCGCCACTGCCCTGCGGAGCCTCTACCCGCGGGCTCAGCGGCCGCAGGCGCCTCTACCCGCGGGCTGCCAACCCCGCCGGCCGCAAGCCTGCTGCAAGCAGACCGCCGGCCGGCTGCTGCAGGCACAGCGCTTGCGCATGCGCCGGCGCTGTGCTGCCTGGCTGCGGCTGCCGCTGCAGGTGGCTGCAGGCATGCATATCGAGGGCAGCAACTGTTGCTGCCTTTCCTCGCTTTTGCGTCAACGATATTGACGTCAAAATTCTTCCTAAACACAACACACGCAGTTCAAAACCAATCATTCGCATGAACAACCTGGCTCTGATACCACTGTTGGGAAATCATTGGGGGCGACATCATATGCGCAGCGGAAGAACAAGAAAACAAAAATCCCCGATTCCCCAAAAAGATGTTCGTCGTCGTGCGAAGATTGATGCGCAAAAATCCGCAAAAACACAAAACTGCGTATAGAGATTGTGTTACCTAGGGAGATCGTATATCCCTGTTTCCTTGCAGATCCTTAGGAGAGGGTGAAGGAGGTCAAGCGTCCTCCTCTCTAGCGGTGATCCACACAGCAGGGTTGCGACGACGCTCCTCAAAACTCCAGGCCTACTCTGAGGTGGAGAGGGAGAGGAGAATAGGAAGGGCAAGCAAAGACTCTAGCCTATGAGGCTGTGAATCCCTCCTATTTATAGAGATCCCGTGTCAAAACCCTAATGGGTCCTTTCCCTAGTGGGTATTGGATCTGCATCCAATAAGACAGGGCTCCGTCGGATATCTCATATCCGAACCTCTACTCATCGCAATGCCTACCATATGTGTGTGACCCTCTAGGCCCAATATCGAGCTGGCCGTGAGTCATACCTGTCAGAACTCCTTCTAACTTAGTGAATTATTATCTCTGTAATAATTCACTCGACTCATCGACTACGGAAGTACTAGGCCACTACACCGTAGTCCCCAGACGATACAGGGGAATCCATTCCATTGGACCTGTCTGTCCTCAGTTACCATGTACCTATAGTCCCTCATCCATCTAATATCCCAGAAACCGTATATCGAGCATGGTGCTGTCAGACCCATACGGTTTCTACTCGAGTCTCGCTCTAATCGGATTCTCCCGGAGAACTCTTTCTCTCTCAACCCGAATGACCCTGGCCAGGGATTTGTCTGAGCAAGAACACATAGGATATTCCTCTCATGACGCCGAGAGTGGATGATCCTCTGTCGACACTCAATAGCCCTCGTAAGGTCGACTACCACTCCCAATGACCAGCTGTACTAGATCTGAGAACAGTCAAACCTATAAGTCTGGTATCAAAGAGTGGAGCACTCATACAGGACATCCTTGGTGTCTCAAGTCTAAGGACCAGATACACCACTAGGACTATAGAATCGCTGTCTGACAATAAGGCATCATCAACCATCCAGCATTCCGTAAGCGGATCAATCAGTGAACTCATTCTCCAATGAGCACCTGTACTGTATCCCTAGTGTCCCTACACGAGCAGCTATGAGACCAGCTGCATCCATCATATGGACGGGTATACAGCACACCAGTCTATCCGGTTATCACGATGTCCCTCTCGAGTAACCTATGACCGGGATTATTTAGGATATGTATTTAAAGGTGAATCGATCTCATTATCGTGATCTCATCACGATCCGATTCCCATTGCACAAATCCAAGGACATCACAATATATATGCATTTATGCAATAGTTATAAAGTGATATACGCCAAAATATAATAAGCAAAAAGATTCTGTATCAAGTCACACGTGCCATCACTCACGTGATTGGCTTGCTGGGCACCTATGACTAGCATAGTGCATACCTGTGGCATTGTAGGCTAGGTCACATCCATGAAAGAAGGATTCAAAAGTTGCTAAATAATGGATATCTAGATCCATTCGACTATGTGTCTTATGCAACTTGTGAGCCTTGCATTCGTGGAAAATTGACCAACTCTCCATTTAGTGGAACTGGAGAGAGAGCCATTGAGTTGTTGGAACTCATACATAGTGATGTATGTGGATCCATGTCAACTCATGCCATTGGAGGTTACTCCTACTTCATTACATTTACTGATGATTTCTCAAGGTAATGGATATGTGTACTTAATGAAGTACAAGTCCGAGGCCTTTGAGAAATTCAGAGAGTATAAGAATGAGGTGGAGAACCAGACTGGAAAGAGTATCAAAACTCTTCGATCATATCGAGGAGGTGAGTACTTAAGTACAGAGTTTACTCAGTTCCTCAAGGACCATGGGATATTATCCCAATGGACACCTCCTTATACACCTCAGCTCAATGGTGTCTCTGAAAGGAGAAATCGTACATTATTAGATATGGTACGGTCCATGATGAGTTTCGCTGACCTACCCATCTCATTCTGGGGATATGCCCTAGAAACCGCAGCTTACCTTCTGAACAGAGTTCCAACTAAGTCGGTAGTGTCTACACCATATAAGATATGGAAAGGGAAGAAGCCTGATCTTAAGGTTGTTAAGATTTGGGGCTGCCCTGCCCACGTTAAAAGACACAACCCCAATAAGTTAGAATCAAGGACAGAGCGATGCATATTTGTGGGATACCCCAAGGAAACTTGTGGGTATTATTTCTATCATCTCGAGGACAAAAAGGTCTTTGTAGCTAAGAGAGTAGTGTTCCTTGAGAAGGAACACATTCTTGGCGGAGACAGTGGGAGAATGATAGAGTTGAGCGAAGTTAGAGAACCAAGCTCAAGCACCACTCTACAGCTCGAGTCTGTTCAGGTACCTAATACACAAGTTTCAACTTTACGTAGGTCTGGTAGAGTATCTCATCCTCCTGAGAGATATGTGGGACATATTAGAGGAGAGGATGCTGAGGATATTGATCCTCAGACCTACGAGGAGGCTATTATGAGTATAGACTCCGGGAAGTGGCAAGAAGCCATGAATTCTGAGATGGATTCTATGTACTCCAATAAGGTTTGGAACCTAGTTGATGCGCCCGAAGGTATTGTACCCATCGGTTGCAAATGGATCTTTAAGAAAAAGATCAGAGTAGATGGAAAGGTAGAGACCTATAAAGTAAGGCTAGTGGCTAAAGGGTATCGTCAAAGGCAAGGTGTTGACTACGATGAAACTTTCTCACCCGTAGCAATGCTAAAATCCATCAGAATTCTATTGGCTATTGCAGCACACTATGATTATGAGATCTGGCAGATGGATGTGAAAACCGCATTCCTCAACGGGAACCTCGAGGAGGAGGTGTATATGATGCAACCTGAGGGATTCGTGTCCAAGAACTGCCCAGATAAGGTGTGTAGGTTGCTTAGATCCATTTATGGACTAAAACAAGCTTCCCGAAGTTGGAACATAAGATTTGATGAGGCAATCAGATCTTATGACTTCGTTAAGAACGAAGATGAGCCTTGTGTATACAAAAAGGTAAGTGGGAGCGCTATCACCTTTTTGGTGTTATATGTGGATGACATCCTCATCATTGGGAATGCCATAGGAATGCTATCCACAGTAAAGGCTTGGTTATCTAGACACTTCTCCATGAAGGACTTAGGGGAAGCATCCTATATCTTGGGGATTAGAATCTATAGAGATAGATCCAAGAGGATGCTTGGCTTGTCCCAGTCCAGGTACATAGAAACTATTGTCAAAAGGTTTGGCATGGAAAATTCCAAGAGAGGTCTCATACCGATGAGACATGGGATATCACTTTCTACGAGTATGTCCCCAAAGACTCCAGAAGAAAGGGCGAACATGGATATGATACCTTATGCCTCAGCAATAGGGTCTATCATGTATGCCATGCTATGTACTAGGCCTGATATAGCGCATGCTCTGAGTGTCACGAGCAGGTATCAGGCGGATCCAGGCTTGGAGCACTGGAAAGCAGTAAAGTGTATCCTTAAGTACTTGAGAAGGACTAAGGATCTTTTACTAGTATATGAAGGTAATAGCCTTAAGATTGAAGGCTTCACTGACTTAAGTTTTCAGTCTGATGTCGATGATAGCAAGTCGAATTCAGGGTATGTGTACACCTTGAATGGAGGAGTAGTGTGCTAGAAGAGTTCCAAACAAAATACCACTGCTGACTCGACCACAGAGGCGGAGTACATTGCTGCATTAGATGCAGCAAAGGAGGGAGTCTGGGTGAAGAAGTTCATCACAGATTTGGGAGTCGATACAAATAGCGACAAGTCGATTTCCTTATATTGCGACAACTATGGGGTGATTACTCAAATAAGGGAAACCGGGTCTCATCAGAAGTGTTCTGAGGAGGTTCCAGCTTATAAGAGAGATCGTAACCCGAGAAGATGTAGTAGTGGAAAGAGTTCCATCCGAAGATAACATTGCAGATCCACTGGCAAAGCCGTTGTCTCAGATTGTCTTTGAGCGTCACAGGAGTCTGATGGGGATCAGACACATAGGTGATTGGCTTTAGGTCAAGTGGGAGATTGCTAGTCATAGGTGCCCAGCAAGCCAATCACGTGAGTGATGGCACGTGTGACTTGATATAGAATCTTTTTGCTTATTATATTTTGGCGTATATCACTTTATAACTATTGCATAAATGCATATATATATTGTGATGTCCTTGGATTTGTGCAATGGGAATCGGATCGTGATGAGATCACGATAATGAGATCGATTCACCTTTAAACACATATCCTAAATAATCCCGGTCATAGGTTACTCGAGAGGGACATCGTGATAACCGGATAGACTGGTGTGTTGTATACCCGTCCATATGATGGATGCAGCTGGTCTCATAGCTGCTCGTGTAGGGACACTAGGGATACAGTACAGGTGCTCATTGGAGAATGAGTTCACTGATTGATCCGCTTACGGAATGCTGGATGGTTGATGATGCCTTATTGTCAGACAGCGATTCCGTAGTCCTAGTGGTGTATCTGGTCCTTAGACTTGAGACACCAAGGATGTCCTGTATGAGTGCTCCACTCTTTGATACCAGACTTATAGGTTTGGTTGTCCCCAGATCTAGTACAGCTGGTCATTGGGAGTGGTAGTCGACCTTACGAGGGCTATTGAGTGTCAATAGAGGATCATCCACTCTCGGCGTCATGAGAGGAATATCCTATGTGTTCTTGCTCAGACAAATCCCTGGCCAGGGTCATTCGGGTTGAGAGAGAAAGAGTTCTCCGGGAGAATCCGATTAGAGCGAGACTCGAGTAGAAACCGTATGGGTCTGACAACACCATGCTCGATATACGGTCTCTGGGATATTAGATGGATGAGGGACTATAGGTACATGGTAACTGAGGACAGACAGGTCCAATGGATTGGATTCCCCTATATCGTCTGGGGACTACGGTGTAGTGGCCTAGTACGTCCGTAGTCGATGAGTCAAGTGAATTATTACAGAGATAATAATTCACTCAGTCAGAAGGAGTTCTGACAGGTATGACTCACGGCCAGCTCGATATTGGGCCTAGAGGGTCACACACATATGGTAGGCATTGCGATGAGTAGAGGTTCGGATATGAGATATCCGACGGAGCCCTTGTCTTATTGGATGCAGATCCAATACCCACTAGGGAAGGACC